>NC_135445.1:15557747-15750907 GCF_051991255.1 Vanacampus margaritifer | reverse complement strand
AAAGTATGCCCATGCCAGGAAAAGTTATTTTGGAACTACAGGAAAAACTGTTCTTCATTGTAATTTTGACACACTTGCTCAATTAATTTAAGTGCAATAAATGAAAAAGATTATTTAAAATTAAGTTAGAGGCATCATAGAATGCCGTCTATACACTCTAGTATTTTCCCCATCAAAACAACACACTTGATGATACACTCATGTTGAGGTTATATTTTTTATTCTAAACCATCCAAGATCCTTCACTAGAGATGCAGGCTGTTACTATAAAAAGCTGGCCTTGATTTCATGTTTAGGTTGCTCTAGAAGTAAAACATTTTCAAAAATGTAATCATGAACCTTGATTCTTTTCTTCTCGAAGTCACTCTTTTTGGCTATGACTGTAGGCGCAGAGCAAACCTTCAGCTGCTGGAAAACAGAACTCTGATCTTTATTGCTGGTCAGATGCTGATCCTGCTTGATGTTTCCACCAAGCAGCAGAGATACATCCGCTCCTGCAGTGGCCGTGGAATTGGTGCAATAGGGGTAAGAATGAGGGAAATATACAAGAGAAATTATAAGGGAGCCAATAGAAACGGCTGTGAGCAACCTGAGTCCCAGAGATAAGAGAGCCCAGACTGCTTCCTCTTAGAAACGCAAGGAATTGAGGTCCTTGAAGTATTCGTCCTCACTTAGTAATTGGTTGAATCAGAATCTCATCGAAGTTGTTTGGAAGATGAATTATTTTTTTCTTAGCAACCGCCTTATCTGCAATCTGCAATTTGCTTGGCCCGCAGGCTAAAGCAGGGCCAATAAAATTCCCTCTTACGCTTGACCACCATGACAGGGACCAACAATCTTATGGCCACAGCTCCAGCTGGCCACCATTGGCCCACTCAGACTCAATGTCTCACACCTCCTCCAGGACAGGCGAACAGACTTTTACAAGTTTGGTTCTGCCAGGCCTGGCATAAGTCCTCCCCCACCAGTGGAACTAAAACAACATCAGGTCATGATCAGTTGATCTATTCTCTGCAGCTGGAGAATATGTTGTCATCACAGTCATTAGGTAATTGGAAGGTTGGTTTCACGAATTCAACTCAATTTTATTTATAGAGCACTTTAAAACAACCAATACAGCATACAAGGTGCTGCACACGGAGCAAACATTAGTCCTACAACAAAACAAGACTGTTAGAACAGTGATTGATAAAAATAGTCAACACCGCAAACACTAAAAAATACTTTTTTTATTTTCATTGAAATTCATCGCCATCCAGGCATTGATTTCTGCAAACAAGACAAACGTGGCCTCAGTGAGAATGTGTCTGGGACAACTGGCTTTCAGCCGTATAGCAGTGGAAAGAAATACCAAGTTTTGTTGTGATGGATCCCAGGGTCAGCAGATACAGTGAAAACAGCAGAGGCCCCAGAATTTAACCCTATGGAACACCATACGACAGTGGAGCAGTGCGGGACTCCGAGAAACCAAGGATAACACAAGTTCTGCCAGCCAATTGGAATCTAAACCACTAAAGAGTACTACCACCAATGCTCACCGCTGCAAACGAGCCAACAGAATACTGTGGTCCACCGTATCAAATTCAGGTGAAATGGACTCAGTTTCTTTCATTGGCCCTTGAGTGCTTAAGCATTATAGGAAATTGATGGATAGGCCTGTTCCTGTGAAGATGTTCAAGTAAAATTCAAGTCTTGAATGCTATCAGCATTCTTCGAAACCTAAAAAATCCTTGTGACACTAATATATGCGTGTGTAGACCCTTCAAGCAACGTGTCTGTGTATTAATATTTTTCTTGTGTATGTATAGGTACACCCAAACCAAGAGTACTTTGTCGTGGCAGAAAAGGGTAAAAAGCCCATCCTGATAATATATGAATCTCCTTCATTACAAGCATACCGCATCCTGAGAGGTGATTAGAACCACAATCCAATCATTATTTCCATTGAGGTCTTGTGCCTGATCATGTATTTCCTGTGCGTAGAAGGTACAGAGCTTGCATTCGGCTCTGTGAACTTTAGCAGCGATGGAAGTCTCCTGGCCACCCTGGGCAGTGCACCAGACTACATGCTGACAGTGTGGAAGTGGAGACAGGAGGAGGTAATGCTCAGGTGCAAAGCAATTTCTCAGGATGTTTACCGAGTGAGCTTCTCTCCATACAACCCTGGCCTACTGACATCATCAGGATCTGGACACATCAAGTAAAGGACACAATATAAATACTCTTCTTAAATTGTATTTGTTCTGTTGATGGAGTCATTAAAGAAATGTTTCAAGTCATTGTCAAAAAAAGATGGGATATTATCATTCTGGCAGAACCTGCCAATAATTTCAACAAGAAAAGACCCAGTTCTTTCAATGTCCATTTATGATTCAAATATTGTCTTTGCCTAGGTTCTGGAGAATGGCCAGCACATTTACAGGTCTCAAACTGGAAGGACTTATGGGCCATTTTGGAAAAACTGCAGCTACAGATATTGAAGGCTACATAGAGCTTCCCGACGGAAAGGTTTGTGCTCTACATATATGGCAGGTTGGGTTTATTTAAGGAACGTGCTGGTGTGGCTCAACAACAACAATGCAGGACTTTTACCTTTGTCCATCCTCTTAGGTGGTGTCTGGCTCAAGCTGGGGTAACCTACTTTTGTGGGATGGAAATGCCATTAAAGTAGAGCTCTGCAGCAAGGGAGGACAATGTTGTCATGCAGGGGTTGTCCAACCTTTTGCCTTGGAGGACGGGCAACTGATGACCATTGGCTCTGATGGAGTGATCCGGGTAAAGCAGAGATTATTGCGTAATTGAAAGGCTAAAATGGTCCTGTTGGCCTAATATGACATTGCAACCTCCCTTTGAGCCTGCAGGGCTGGGACTTTGAGACAATCGACAATGCAGACAGTAGCAGTGAAAGCGGCAAGTTTGAGATGGAACCCATTAATGAGATGACAGTTGGGCGCCATGTATGTCTCTCCTCAATAGTGAAAAGCTCCCAGCCTGACTCTACTGTTTGGTTTGCTCAGGTCACCAGTCATCTTTCACAAAAATTCATAAATCGCACTTCAGCGAATAACTCAAACTTAATCTCTTTTATCCCGTAGGATTCCAATGGAGCTATTTGGAAACTGGATCTTTCATTCACATACACTGTAAGGCTCATCAACGCAATTAATAAAGCATCGTTTATCTTCACTTCTGAATCAAATTGAAATTTTAAAGGATCATGTTGAATGAACAGTATGATGACCACATTGTGGAACTTGCCCTACAAATGAAACAATTTGCATGAATAAGTCTTCTACATCTTTTGTACTGGGCATGTTTGAAGATTTGGGCACCACTACGGAGCAAGGTCCGGAAAGACAAACCACAAGAAAGAACAAACTTAATGGGAACCAATCAGGAACAGACTGAGAAAAGTTTTGCCGTAACTGTGTGGGCTTACAAAGTGCATTGCCAAATAGGCTTTGAGGGGTGCTGCTAGAGATAGGGAAAATGAAGGAACCTGATGCAAAAATATGATTGGCTAAATTGAAGTAGGTTTTTGCAGAACATGAGAACTGTTGTATGAATGCTTGAAAGAAGAAGAAGAAAGAAGTCCATCCCAAAGCCATTACCTTAAATAGTTAAACAAATGTTGAATATGATTTGTCTTGGTTGATACAATTTGTATGGACTAGTCAACATAGCTAGTCCAAAATGACGTTTAGAGTGGGACATTGACTAAGTATGCTCTGCTCTAGTAACTAGTACTCTACAGCAACCTGAGCACACTTGAATGACTTCATCTAACTGAAATCTCTGTGAGCAGACTCCTGATCCACAGTGCCTGTTATCCTTCCATGCTGGACCAATCAAAGGTCTTGATGTGTCAAAGAAAAGTCATCTAATGGCCACGACTGCTCTGGACCGTGAGTCCGTATTTTTATATGATTGGGATGCTGTTAAAGACTAAAAAATCCCCAATGGCCGCTGACAAACGTAATAATTACAATTATAATCAACCCTAGCTTCATCTTCCTTTTGAGTACAAATAATGTTCTCTCTTTTGTCAATTTAAAACTATTTCAATGACCACTGTAGGTTTATCGTTCTTTATAGAAAATATTTCAACAATTGTGTCCATGTGTCAATATAATTTCAAACTACTGTCACAAAACACCCGCTGCTATGTTTCTGGATATTCTCTTTTCCAGGTTCTGTCAGAGTCTTTGACTTTCTGGCAAAAACAGAACTCATTTGTAGCCGATTCAATCAAGGTGGAACTGCTCTTCACTGGGCACCACCTTCGGTTAGTATGACATGCATTCATTTACTACCAATTCATTTCCATAAAACTTGAGTAATGAGAATAATCAATATTTTTTTGCAGGTGAATCACATTGGAGGTTTATTGGTGACAGGATTTGAAGATGGGGTGGTTCGTTTGCTGGAGATTTTTGACCCCACAGGGTTGCACAACAACAAAGGAGATGCCCACATTCGACTCAAACAAGCTTTCAAGCCGCATAACGCCCCTGTAACAGCTGTTGCATATGAGTGCAATGGGAAAATATTAGCCACTGGGGTAAAGCACCTTTTATAATCCACTCAGAGATTTTCAGTGCAGTTTATCAGAACAGTTTTATTTTGTCTGGAGGACTTTTCCTTTGATCAAGCGGAAACAGAAATTCATGAAGTTACTAAGCTGATGTTTTTTCTACATTTTGTTTGATATTAGTGGGCTGTCTTGAGTTGAGTGTTTTTATTTAATTAAATTTTTTTAAACTATATTCAGCCTTTATCTTTATCCCCAGAGCTCAGATAGCACTGTGTTCTTCTTTACTGTTGGAGAAAAATATGAGCCAATGGGTTTTGTCCATGTTCCCGGACCAGTGCAGTTACTGGAGTGGTCACCTCATTTCCATGTAAGTCTCTGTTTGAAGGGAAGTATATTTTGACTGTGCAAAATTTATTACTATTGCAATATTGTGATTATTGCACAACATTAATTTTTTTTACTAATTCCCAATCTTGTACAGCATGAAAACAGGTTACTAATCCTGTGTCAGAATGGTTATATTGTGGAGGTACCATGTCCTGATCAGAGTACCCCGAACCCAACCAAATCATACCAACTTCTGGAACTGCCCAGAAGATCCTTCTACTTTAAGAGCATCAAATCTCAAATCAAGGTTTTGCTTCACATCTTTGTTGGGTTTTCACTACATGTTAATCATATTGTTTTACAACAACAGTTCTTCATTTACAAGCTAAACAATAAAATGTATGCTAATAATTCTTCACTACATTTAAATAAACAAAGCTCAAGACTAGCATGACTCATATCCATGCGTTGCAGAGAGAAGAGGAAATAGCAAGGCGACAAGCTTTGAAGGTGAAGCAGCAGAAAACGCAAGAGGAGCATCAAGTTGTGGAAGAGGGACCGCTGGAAGAGGAGTTACCCACCATTTTCATCCCTAACCCTCGTAGTCCTCTTCACTGTGGTTTCTACTCCCAGCCTGGACAATTCTGGCTGTCTATGGTACACATACATGCAGACACATTAAATAAAGACCAATTTGTTGACACACCCACATTTACAGAAATTAAAATAACAATTCTTTTGCATACCTGCCTAATTTACACTACTTTTTGTCTCCAGGGAGGGTATGACTCAGGTTTTTTGTACCATTGCAAGTTCTCTGAGAATCAGGATGAGGATCCAGACCAACGTCAGGATGAGCCATTTGACGTCCTGACTGTCCTGAATGCTGATGATGATGCTATTTGTTCAGTCACCTTCAAGTATGATGACTGAATAAACTTAAGTGAAAATACAGGTTTTGCTCCATAGTGATCAGGTCAGACTTATGTTTGGTTGTTTTTTTTCCACAGCTCCAACCGGCAACTAATGCTATGTGGCATGCACTCAGGCTCCATCAGGGTTTACCCTCTTGATCCAGACAACCACACCCTAACCTCTATGCAGACATACTGGGAATTGAGCATCCACGACAGCAATTATGGACACCTGTGGCACATATGCTGCAGCTATGATGACCAGTTTGTGTTGACAGCAGGAGATGATGGGAATATTTTCTCCTTCAACATGCTTCCTCATGAGGAGGTGCAAAAAGGCCTGCAGAGGAAAAGGGCCATGGTTCCTTCTCCAAGGGTTAGCCATCTTTTTCAACAAAGAAGCTTTCAAATTATATTGTGCAGATCCATTTATGATGATTAACAGATTAGCAATTTGATAGAATACGATCAAAATGTAATATATTGTGATCCTTCAATTAGGACGGTCTTGAGAATGAAGATTTGGCTCAGGACATTGATGACCCAGCGGCTGACAGGTTGAGTATGACTCAGTTGTTAGTGGATATCACCTCACCTGTGCATTGGGTAGTGTAATTGCATAAGATGGTGTGTTTCATGCAGTTAGACATGAATAGACCAGTAATAAATCCTCTTTACTAGAGATTTTGGGTAGGGCTAGAGCGCCCTCTAACCCGGTGTAGCTCCATGCCTATTCATCAGTTCAAAGTCTAAACCACTGATCACCCTTAAAGTTAGCTGGGAATAGTTTTCAGGTCCAGCAACAGGATTAGAGGTGAAATTGTGGGTTAGACAAACTTTTACTGATGTAAATTTAAGATTTCCAGAGTGCAAATTTGTTAGTTGCGTTTCAAAAAAAAATCATCCAAGTGATTCAGATTTTATCTGCCCACCCAGCATAGAGATGTTCAAACAGAAGTTGGAGAAAGACCATCAGTGTCGGGAAGCCGAGAAGAAGAAATCTGACAAGCGGAGAAGGCTAGCTGAGATTCAGAATGTGTTCAAAAAACTGCTCAAGGACAACCTTGACCTGCCAGAACACTCCCGGCTGTCACTTACGGTAAACACACACACACAACAGTAAAATTTTGACTATGAGATGAACAATTCTAAATTCAAGTAAAGCCAAGTAACTTGGTTCCGATCTCTTTGTAATTTATTTGTAAGCAGGAGTTGCAACTGGACAAGTGTTTTGAAGAGCATGCTTTGAGGGAGAAGACCCGGAAATTAAAAGAGGTCCAAGAACAGATGAGCTGGGAAGAGCAACGCTCTCATATTGCATTGAAAAAACTACAGGAGTGGTACTAACCAATTGTGGCTTTTATCACAGTCTGACCAAATACTTTTCATTTATAAGTTACTTCTCTAGACAAATGGTAATATTTATTTTGGGATTTTGATGTATTCATTCAACCCAGATGTCAAGACTAAACGTCAAAACACAAACCAAATAGAATCCTGCAACCACGCTGAAAAGCCTTTTTGGTCTGTTTTACTTTCAGGTTCAATGGTTCTTTGGAGTCTAGCATAGTCACTGTGTTTTCCATCCGCACTGACCACAGAGTCTCCACCTATCGTATTCCAGCACTTTCTTCAGGGCAGGCCCAACAGCAGAGTAGTTACAGAGAGACAAGCAGCAAAGAAATTGCTCCAGATGAACGCAGAAAATCCAAAGATCAAACTACAAAAGTCAGTCATGAAACAGATGGTGAGACAAGTATTTGTTTTACCCGTCGAATACTGTACATTAGTACAGTAAGTGATTGCTGATGTGTGTTCACCAGAGGAAGATGTGCCACACCTCCTGGTGTCTCGATCTTCAGGAGTAAAGCTTGCAGATCGGCAGATAGAAAGGCTCAGAAAGGCCGCAGAGAAAGCTGAACAGGCACGTGCCAAGATCGAAAAGAGGAATCAGGAATGGGACAAATTGTGAGTGGCGCTGCAGACCTTTCTGCAAGAATTTCCACACTGAAAACTTTTGTCCAATGATTTGAATTATTACCGCTGTTTGCTAATGCAATATTAACCACTTAATTGGCATCTCAGTTATACAGAGAAACCCAAGAAGAACTGTGAAGATCCACACGATGTGCAGGCCATTTGTGAAGCCAAAGAGAGTGTTGGGGACTTGAAACTTAAAACAGACAAAAACTTCAGTGTACCAAAACACTTCAGAATGAATGCGGACAAAAAGAAAGCACAGATGACGGACCTGGAGGGCAATGTAAAGCACAAGCACTGCATTCTTATACACATTAAATTCCAAGCATCAACTTGCTCCAGATTTTTTTGTAACTTCAAATGCTAATGATCTAGATCAGTTATGGACAGCCTTGGTCCTCAAGTGCCAGATTAATGAAGGTTTTAGATGTTTCCCTTCTCCAACCCACCGATCCTGATCGTTAGAATCATATATGTTGGAGGAGGGAAGCATCTAAAACCTGCAGGATTCCGGCCCTCAAGTGCCAGGATTGCCCACCAATGATCTTGATGCAAACTTATCAGTTACAGGCATGACTTTTAGAAATAACTGCATCGATCCATCCCACCAGATACGTAAGATACAGACTGAGATGAACCAAGAGATCATGGCCTTGCGAGACTCCAAACTTCTACTTTCATCAAAAATGCGGGCTGAGGCTAAGCAGCTCCAGAAGGTCCAGAGTCTTCTGCCATCCCATCTTCAACGGTGTCCACCCCCACTACCCACTGTACGTCCAGAGGAAATCCCAGACATGATACGATGCACCCGGCCCATCCTAGAGAAATACCGTTTGCTGAGGAACCAGAGGTGCTGAAGCTACATTTCACATTTATTATCTGTGGTTAAAGATAGTGTTGTTCAGAGCTTAGTTCATGGGAAAGACAACTTGCATTTTCTGCACTATTCTAAAAATGATTTGTTTTCTTACTCATGATTTCCCCCCAAATTTTTTTTTTACCCACTACAGTTTTCAGTGCACAGAGCTGGAGGAACAGCAGGGAAGCGTTGTTTTGCTACAGCAACTGGAAAATGAAATGGAAAGAATGGATGAAGTGATAGATTTATCTGCTTCCATTGAAGAACGAGAAGAAGAAGAACCTAAAGGGGATGAAACAGCACAGCTGAGCAAGGAGGAGAGCAAATTGCTGTACATGCAGGACTCTCTCCTGGAAAAGGTCTGTTATATAGCTTAATTTTAGATCACACTTTCATTCATTAATTTTCAGATAAAAAAGGAAACAATAAATTGTGTTGTTTTTTTTAACCACTAGATGGAGAGCATGGTGACCGACTTTGACAAGGAGCACATGATGTGTCTTCAGAAGGTACGGATGCTGGACTGCAGGCTAAAACTTGGCAACCTTCGTCAGCTGTCACTCTATCAAGAACTGCTGCTCCTTAAGGAGATGGACAAGAGTGAGAAGATTCTGCAAGAGAAGCTTGACACACGTGTGAAGGAGGAGAACAACTTAATGGTGAGAAAATTGTCACCTGTAGTGTCTCACCATTGTTTAATTTTCAACGTGGACCATTTCTGGAGTACATTTTCTTCATTTGTATACAAACTTGGCTTTTTTATCACACGTGATTTCTAAATCCACTTCAGATATACTGTACTATACTGTAGATGTTGCCTCATGCAGATTTCTTGTTTAATGCTTTTATTAAAGTATAAGTTGGAGGAGTATAAGGAAGCGCTGGAACTGAAGTATAAAGCCATAACCAAAGTGCAGGAGAAAGAAAAGGCTGTAACAAAAGCCTTTCAGGCCTCGCTGGGTGACGACAAGACCTTTGAAGAGTACCTCACAAAAGTTTTCAAAAGGAAAATAAAACGTACCAAGAAGAAGGATCACTCAGGTGAAGGTGAGGGGAGGTTTCACAGAATAAGTGGATTGGAAGATGTGTGTTTTTGTTTTCATGCTCCAGTCCAAATGTATTTTGCAGAAGAGGAGGATGAGGACGACTTTGACAATTATGAAAACTGGGATGATGATGATGATTGGGATGCATTGGAGGGAGAAGCTGCTGCAGAGGAATGCCCTTCCGGTCAGTAGTTTACTTTCCTTCTAAGTGCATATAGTGATTGTTTACACAATCTATGGCGGATGCTTAATGAATTACCCAAAATACAACTAAACACATCCTCCGGGTGTACTTTTGGTCACAGGCTGTGAGCCAAAGTTGTATGCACATGTACTGCAGCTTCGTGAACGTCGACTGGACCTCGATGAGCTGCTGACAGAGGAGAAGAAGAGTGTTGACGTTCTTGAGAGGGAGTGTGACTCCCTTGTTAAGAAGGTCAGAGGCTCATTAAATGTTACATGGATGTGATTTAATTGCTTGCCACAATGGGGAAATCATAGTGGGAACAAGAAAATAAAAAAACTGAATTTCTGAGTTGGAGATCCGACTTTTATGGAAGCTGTTCTCATTAAAATTTCTGATATTCATGTGGATCTTGAAAAGAAAAATAATTGTAGCAGACAAATGCCAGGCCAAATGTAATTTAGTCTGACTGACATTACCTGATGTGTTTGTCACTAAAATTAGCCACAGTGCACCATCATATACAGGGAGGGTCAGTGGAGGGGATGGATCAAGGTCACTATGAATCTGAGGGGCTCATATCCCTCCATCCATAGTGCTATTTGCTTGAATGAAAAAAAAAAAAACTAGTAATATTTACTTGAAAAAAACCTAGTAATTTTTACAGGGAGAGTTTGAAGTACATTTTACCAGTTTATTATTAAAAAAAATTTAAAGGAAAAAAAAAGCTATTCAAGGGTTGACGAACGAACCCACAACCTTTAGATTGGGAGACAGACACTCTACCATCTAAGCCATGCCACTCCTCCAGTGTGTTAGTATATTGTCAGGCGGAATCCTTGTACCGCCAAGAGACCATTTTTTTGTCTCATTTTGGGCACACCAACAATCCAGTATTGTAGCAAAAAACAAGAGTGGCATGGCTCAGGTGATAGAGTGGCTGTCTTCCAAGCTGAAGGTCACAAGTTCGTTCCTCAATGCTTGAGTAACTTTTTCCTCCTTTTAAATAAACTGGTAAAACGTCCTCAAAACTCTCCTTGTAAAATTGACTTAAGAGTTTCTGGTGAAAAAAAACGTTATTAAGTTTTTTCAAGCAAATATTGCTCTTTTGTTTTTTTTACAGTGACAATTATACACACATACAGAAATCAAATTGTGCTTATTTGTTTGAACCACCAGCTCAAATCAGTGAAAATCAGTCGCAAGGCAGCAGAAGATGATTTGGAGCAATCCAACAGAGAGAAACAGCATAAGATGAACCAACTAGATGTCGTGGTTCCGTTAAGACTGCACCAGGTAAAGAGAACTGAGGGTTTTATTATGCATTTCAAGAAAAGCGACAAGTTTCTTCTCTCAATTTTTCTGCCAACACCTACTTTGCTTTTCCTTTTCTTCAAGATTGAGTTTGATATTGCAGTCCAGGTGCCTTCAGACCTCAGCCCGGCATTGGTACTCAACAGGACAGAGCTGAAACGTCTGCAGGAGCGGGTGAAGCAGTTGGAGGTTGAAAAGCACCAGCAGGCAGAAGTCTACAATCAAGCCAGGCAGCAGCATATCAGGCTCCTTCAAGAACGCAAGGACATGAACTCTGAGATTCAGTGTAAGACCCAAGTAGAAACAAAACCAGAGGGCCCCCAACTAGCAGAACCCAGATGCACTAATCAAATTATTTTGTGTTTCGATGTAGTGCTGGAGAAACGTTGCAACCAGCTAATGATGAGAAAGTTTGGGAGAGAGGTAGATCTGGAAGTTCTGCAGACGCTGTCCGGTAACAGGACAGTTGAGGAGTTGAAGCAGGAAAAACTCCTTCAAGAAGTTGCATATGCCAAAGACATCAAACAGTGGGATGTACGTGGACCTTTGCGTGTGATAGTTCGAGCAGTCCATAAAGATTTGACATTCACCTCTCGTCTACGTTTGTTTACATGCATGCTTTTCACAGGTCAAAGTGGAAAAAGCTCGTCAGGCTCTGATGGAGATGACAAGGAGCAACACAGAACGACTTCTCTGCTTGAATAGTCTCTTCGAGCAGAAGAAGGAGCTGGAACAGAAACTCGATGCTAGGCAGAAGAAAATTGTGAGTTACCACATTCGCACATTGACATTATGCAGTAAGTAAGTAAGGCTTTGGGTATACTGTTCTGTAATTTCAGTTAGACATTTCTTAATTTTGACTGTAGACTCAAAACATTTGGGTTTGATATCAAAAGATGGTAATGGAATAGAGGGACTTAAAATAGACAGAATTAAATAAGATTTAAAGGAGACTTATTATATATTCTTTTACCAGGCATCCTAATAACAAGGCTCTGACCGGCTTTCATAAAAAATGCCCCAAGGATTAAGGTTCACTTTACACCGTCAACACAATTTTTCTTGCTGATACAGTATATGTGTGTTCTCAGGGAAAACAGCTTCAAGACTGCAGAAGGCGAGCCGACAGAAATGAAATATGGAGTCTTCAAGAGCTGGTGAGAAAGCAGTCGCAGCAGATGGAGAATCTCAGTCGAGAAATCAGCCTTCTGTCCCATAAAGGACCGTATGACCTACCAACCAGTCAGACTAAGCTGCCTCCACTTGATCATTTAGCCAGCCCAACAGTACAGACACCCATAAGGAAACCAGGTACACCAAATGTTAATCTTAGAGACAGGAAGGCATACAACTGAATGTAAGGTCACAAAAGGAGAATTTCTTAAGGTCATCAAGTAGCTACCCAAATGTTCTCAGCATTATTATTTGCTAAATTGTCTAACCCACTCACCCACTGATCAGTTTTTCTCATGACAATTTTTCATTCTGATTGATACTGTCAAAAAAAATGTTTTGTTATTATTTGTTTCACTTCTGCTAGACCACTGATTAAAATTTTGGTTTCAAGTGTGTTTAAGAGAAAATTCTTCTGCACCGGCCAATAAATTCATGCCTACCGTGAGAACCCTATCACATGATGTCAGTTATTTAGAAAGCAATCCACATCACACAGTGTACAGCCTCATCATATGATGAGTAACAGTGGCTGCATATGTTGCCATATGTCAGGAAAGCAAAGTTCAATCACTCGATTTTTTTCTGACAGTGCATTAGACGAGACTGTTCAATGATACTTTCTAACGAATGACCATCACGGCTCACCTGTTTTCTGGGTTTGGTCATGTGATGTTCACAAGCTGAGCCCTCAGGCACCGTGATATCATTTTCAGTCGACAGCAAGTGGCAGTACAAGCCAAAATTGTCGCCCTCTGAGATGGATAAAAACAAGTGATTTTTTTCCTGCTTAATTCATGTTTCATAAAACTACAGTGATCGGAATACCATGTTTAGTCTAGTAGGGTCACAAAGAACATATTATTGTAAAGAACATTTTGACTTTCTTAGGTTAGGTCTCCTACTTTTCAGTCTGTTCTTCTATTTAGGTAAAGGAGTTGAATGTGAACAACCCTTACCAAAAAGAGGTATATTTAAGTATGCTTGAAGTATACTCAAAATTAGGAGAGTATACTTCCAGTTTATTTTCTTGTACTTTCTGGAAGTATACTTCACCAAGTAAATGTTAAGTGTACTTGTAACTAATTATACTAAAACATTTACTATAAGTGTACTTACTGTAGTATAGTGGTGCCGAAGTCTGGTCCTCGAGAGCCCCTGCTTTCCATGTTTCCCTCCTGCAGTGCAGCTGAATCTAATCAGCTAATCAGCAAGCTTTGCGGAAGCCTGGTAACGATCCTGACCATGAATCAGGTGTGTTAGTGGAGAGAAACATGGAAAACAGGCTGGACAGGGGACCGAACTTGGGCACCCCTGTAGTAGTATATACTTAGAAGGCACTTGCTAAGGAACCAAAATTATAGGTTACATTTATTTTAGTGCTGTCAAAGTTAAAGTTTTAACAAATTAATTAATCACAAAAAATTATCACATTAATCATTGAATTTATGTAGATTAATCACACTATTAATTTTGACCATAGATTATAACCTTTAGCGTGACAGCGGATGGCTACGTTTAAAGTAGTTTGAGCAATAAACACAACTACATGTATTAAAGTAAAGAATTGAATAAATGTTTGTGTATCACATTTAGAATATTTGTTCATGTCAAAATATTGGGGTAATTTTTTCCCATTTTAAATTATGCAAGTAATTAACTGATTTGAAAAAGAGGAGGATGAGTGTGTGCAGTGGATCCAAAAATGTTGAAGACGTCCTCGTAACATTAAATGTCGAAAGAATTAACACATAACCGGTGCTCTTCAAATTTGGCGGGGAAAAAATGTTGATAAAAAAGCCTTTTTTTTTTACTAAGCGAATAATCGTGATTAATCAAAATAGTCAAATGTGATTAATCTGAAAAAAAAATTTTTAAGCCCTAAAGATCATGTGGCTGGATAGCCTAGAGGTTAAGGTTGCTACCTTTAGCACCAGTGTTTGCTGGTTTGATTCCTGTCAATCCATCACTGGTCTTTTTACTGTGGACATAAGTGTACCACAAAACTTTCAAGTATACTTAATAGTGTACTTAAATATACTATAAAGTATGCTTAAGTATACTTATTAATATACTTAAGTGTAGTTTTAAGTGTAAGTGTTTATTAATTTAGTCTCAAGGACTTTACTTAAAGTTTACTTTTAGTACAAGGATAAGTACACTCGAAAAATAAACTTAGGTATACTAAAGTATACTCTATATTATGTACTTCAATTATAGGCCTACTACTTTTTGGTAAGCTATATTATCATTGGACCAGATCAACATTATAAGTAAGAAATTGTTGTAAATGTTCTATCTGGATAAATAAAGATTAAATTAAATGAACTTGTATACTTACTTTTACTTTTTTTTTTCTTTCTACATACATGTTTGTTTAGCTTATAGCCTAATTATCTTACCTTCATCAGTAGTGTTTTGCCATCTCCGTCAAGACCGACGGTTTTAAATTGTGGAAGTGTACGTAAGGCAGAGGTGGGCATCGAGGGCCGAAGTCCTGCAGGTTTTGCATGTTGCCCTTCTCCAACACAGCTGATATATGATCAGCTCATCAGGAAGCTCTGCATAAGCCTGATAACGATCCTGTTGATTGGAATCAGCTTGTGTTGGAAGCGAGAAACTTCCAAAACCTGCAGGACTCCGGCCCTCGAGGACCGAGATTGCTCACCTCTGACGTAAGGGGTCATTGTGATCTTCGCGGTTTGTTTTTATTTGTCAAACACACACGCCCCATCCGCCCTGCTCGTCTAAATTGGACTGGAAATGAACTTCTAGCAAGCAACGACCTCCCCTGGAAGGAGAACATAAGAAAGTGACGCTAGTTTACTGGTAATTATTAGTTCTGTTTTTTTTTTTTTACGAAGTGAAACAGAAGCTTAAGCAAAGCGTGACTCACCCTTTTGTTGGAGCTAAAAATGTGTTTAGTTTCCTTCACTTAATTTGGTTGTAGATCAATCTCGTTTCTTAGTATCCGTCTCATGCTTGATTATGATGCTATTGCTAACCGTGATGTCATAGACGTGAGAACCTGCATATGTGCGCGTCAAGACTTTTATGCTCAATTCGCCGTAGTTTTCCTCTCATAGTGAAATACGTTTGAATTGATACCGGACCATCAATTGTAGCTGTAATTTAAATAATAATAATAATATTTTAAGTATAATAAATCGACAAGCGTCATTTTTTTTCCCTTTACCAAATGGCTGAGGTTAGTTTTGTTCTACTTTGTATTATGAAAGATTAGGAGGTATTTTGTCCTCCTTGCGTGTTCAAATATGAGGGTGAGTTGTTGTAAGAAAAATACATTCTTTGCAAAAATGATTTTTAATCAAACAAGAGATCTCTTGGAACATTCAACACTCAGGTACATCACTTAAGAACGTGGAATTTCTGAGCGTCAGAATGTGTCCCCTCTTCCGGGTTGCAGACGCTATATATAGTTTCTTAAAATCCGCCCCTCTGATCATTTCAGCCAGTACTTTTCCAAAGGAGGTGGCAAGACGAAGTCTAATGTAAACAAACGTTCAGGGGCAAATTTGGTGCATAAACTGGGACATAGTTGAAGGGTCTGACTTCCCCAAAACAATATCTCGCAAAACAACCCGAACTGGACATAACTGATAGAGACAATAATGTATGTGTATGTGTATTATTTCAAAACGAATTCTGTTTTCATTGGTGAGATGTGCGTGTATTTAAAACAACGAATTTCTGGCCCAATCAGTGTCTAGGCAGACTGTGAGAGCCAAATGTGTTTTGGCAAAGAAGTGCGGAGAAGGAACTTTTTAGACAAAACAACGTCGTTCAAGCTTAAGGTTAGAGCATACGAGGTCAACATCATGTGCCCTGCTGAGACACAAGATTTCTAATTCAAAGGTTAATATGGAAAATTAAAATGTTCATATGTGTAACAATAGTTGGTATATAAATTTAGGTATTAAAAATGTTATTATATCTTTCAGTCCGCCCTTTGGGCTTACGTAAACACTAACTAAGCCCAACAACTAAATATTTAAACATTTTTACCAAAGGATTCCCACGGGATCTTCATCATCATAATAGCAGGTGCAACACAGGAAGAAGAAAAACACCCTTTTAACAAGAGAGGACGCCCGTCATATGTCAAACAGTGTGATTCATCAGAAGATATTTTGTTTTTTCAGTTTTTTGTGTTTTTTCGGTTTTTCAGCAAAATAAGCATATCACATATAAAGACAGTGGGTTATGATTATGTCAAAAAATTGTAGCAGGGGATTTCAGGAAATTGGCATGGCAGTTAAGGATTAAAAGGAGTGTCATTGTGTATGTGCAATTCGGGACGCGATTGAAGACTTGTCGTCGTTTGGGCTAGGGAGGTTTTGTTGCTTGCGTTTTGTTGTTGTTTTTTTCAAACAGAGTCCTTCAGCTCTGCGTTTGGCTGGCAACCTGTCCAGGTTGCACCTTGTCTCCTGCCCGAAGCCAGTTGGGATCGGCTTCAGCACCCCCACAATCATTGTGAGGACAAGCGGTCAGGGGAATGGATGGATGAATCCTTTAGCCCACATCTACTGCCAGAGATGTAGGAATTCATCGAATTGGGGTTTGTTTCCTGAAAGTGTGGCTCATTTTTTTTTTTTTTTGCAACGCCGGGGAAAAGGGACACATTACTCCTATTTCCATTGGGTAATGCTCAGCTCGTTAGCTGACACTGGAAGCAGCAGTCGACTGGTTTCTCTGTTGACTCCCCCTGGTGGCTCGAGCAGTTGGTCAGGTGGCTCGAGCAGTGGTCTCTCTGAAGGTAATGGTTGAGTAGGAAGTGGACCCGGCAGGTCTGAAGGCCGGATGTTGAACGAACCAGGTGTCGGCGTCATTGGACTGATTGACCCCTCCATCACCTCAGGTCTGAGTGCAGGACATTTTTATTAGTCACTAATAAACATTTTATTCACATCCCTTCTTCTGAGAGAGAGCATTTTGGTAGTGTTATTAGTTAGGGGTTAGTAAATTTTTAGTAAAGTTCTGCAGGCCCGTCCTGTGGAAAAAATTCTGTATGTTGTGACATTCAATTATGATCCAGCCTTTGGCTGTTTTTTTAATGACCTAAGCACATTGATTGCAAGGAAAATAAAGATCTTTTTTAGCCAGTTCAAATCTGACAAGGCCAATTTTGTTTACAGAATGTGATTATTAAAATATGTTATTATAATACTTATTGTTATAGATATAGCATGTCAAATGTGCTTCCGGCCATTAAACAAATGCAACTTTCGCCTCAATAATAAAATCAAAAAATAACAACTTCCCCCAGGGCCCCAGGGATTAATAAAAATAGAAATGGAACATATTCACCTTAATTTGTCGTCTCTGCCGAAACTTACTCCTTCTCCATGGTCCAAAAAATTCCCCAAGGTCCTCCTATAAAATTCGTTCTCACGGACTATCTCTAATTATCATATTAAGACTAACTTTTAATTTTATATTTATTTTTTATTTCGCAATGACATACCCAGACCAACTAATAATTCCCCCTTCTGAAAAAGATCGCTTTAGAGAATTTTTCAGACTAATATATAAAGTTTTGCAGTACCTAAATTTAGCTTGTGTATTTATTTTAAAAAGAGGGGAAAAAGTTTATATTTAACCAGTAAATTCAACAATGCATCCCAAGCCAGTGTTTAAATTTGAAAAGAGAATTTGGGAAAATATCAAAAGACCAAGTTTTAAAAAATAAAATATAATAATTAAGGTTCAAATAAATTATATCTTATCTATATTCATATTAGCTGTTTTCAATTTCTGAAACTTTAAATTTACCAATATTATCTTTTGTACTTTAAAATATTGTAGCTTAACCAATAAATTTAACAAAAAATCAAATATTATCAATACATAAAGTTGCCCTTAGTTTTAATATTACCATTAAGCTTACTAGTCCCCCTGTTTGATGTTTGTCCAAAAAACTGACTGTTTTAAAATAGCAAAATAAACAAATCAGATCAAATCAAAAATAGACATAAAAAAGTTTTTAAAATATAAAAAATTTGTATATATAAAATGTTGTCAATCAATTAGTTAAATTTACCAAATGTTTTACTGTAAATGTTATAACCCTACCCATGTCAAAATATAGATTTCAGTGCAAACAGTCAGCGTCAAATCATATGGCCCGGTATCAGCAATTCAAAGAGAGCATTGTTTGTTGGGTGTGGCCTTCGTATGGCATAGTTCTTTCGTAGGACAGTTCTGGACGCAGGAACGCTTTGAAGACGCTTGTGCAGAATATTTGGGGCAGTTTCATAGAACAGTTCATTTGGCAGTGGAGCAGTTTTTCTTTTTTCACATTTGTATATGATGGCACAGTCTTTGTGGCAATAGTCGGCAGGAATCTCCGCCCTTCCATCTGGCGTTAGCAGGCTGCAGGTGTAGTCAGGTATGGCGGCATCTTTTTCCACCGCCCTGCTGGTGGTGGTGACAGGTGGCAGTTGCAGTTTCTCTGTGGGTGAGGGTTTTAAAGAGGTCTGTGTCCCGCCAGTTGACTTTGTTCCGAAATAATGACCCTTGACCAATAATCCTCACTCGACTGAAAACACTAAAATCTGCCCCAACAGTATTTAGGTTATAACATGTCAGTAAATATTAAAACCAAAAACTTATTTTATTAAAAAAATTAAATAAAAATAAAAATAATAAAAAATAATAATTAAAACAATGAAAGTTTACAATTTTAAATAATTGCTAATTATATGTCAATATTTGTTATGGTTTACAATATTTAATTTAATATGTTTTGCATACCTTCATAAATAATACTTAGGATAAAATAGGACAGATATACTCTAACAATTTACAAATATAGTTAATTAATAAGTGTGTAGTTTTCAATTAATGTTTTCTCAATGGAGGCCGCAGCCCGTAAAGTCAGCCTTTGGTCAAACGTCAAAGCAGGAATGATTTTAATTACATAGCACCTCAAATTATGTCAAAAATGTGTTTCTTCCAGATAGCTTCCCCAGTCTGTTTGTAATGAGACTTCAAATGTCGAATTCAAAGGTTAAATATATTCAGGAGAGATTAAAATTACTTTCTATTTATAAACGTCGGAGAAAAAAATAAATAAAAAACTCCTTTTAAATTATAATTAACACATTACTTCATCCCCAGGACCGGAACATGGCACTTTGGTGCGACCCCAATTGTCCTTAATGGGTGTGTCTCCTGATTCTGAAAAGATATTTAAAATTTATTAAACAATGTTCTCGCGCACAAACAAAATCATAAGGGAAAAAACAATCATCTATATAAGAATTATTCCACATTAATTGCCATCCAAGTTATTTGTTTTTAGTTATTATTATTATTATTATTAAAATAAGAGTAGAGACTAAACTATTTAATCTAAAACAATCACACAATTAACATTACCTTTTATAAAAACATTTTATTTGACCTCATTACAAAGATTGATGGCTGTTGGCATTTTTTAACCCGAGAAAGGGAATGAGTCATAGCAACTACAATCAGTCAAAGCCACCCATGCTCTACAAGCATAAGACATGCATCTAAATTTTATAATATCTTAAAACTATACCTCTCTATGTTATTTGTGTATTAATATTCGTTCGTTTTATAGCAAACATAATTTTTAAATATGACGTATTTGCACTCTTGAAGCCAGTTTAAGTATTCAACATTAGTGCTTAAGAAATTTATGTAAGGGGCTTATAAAATCAGTTACGGCAACAATTTATATAATGTCGTTCAATTATTTAACGCAGACAATTGCGGGTTTTAGCGTTAGAAGTTTTATTAGTAATTTTACCGTCTAATTAATTTATCCCGTTTAGCGCTTATTAAACGGCTTAATTTGTTTTATTACATAAATTTGTATTATACAGTTATTTTATTTGCAAAGCAACATTTCAGTATTCATCATTTTTTCAATACACTTTTCTTAAAGATACGTCCGGGACTCTCCTCTATATAAAATTACATACACTCATAACATTATTAACGGGCGGTCGCCGTGTACGCACATTCAAAGTTAAATTGCCGTCATTAAAACCATCGAACAAATGCCATATCTTATTAGAATAAACTAACCTTTTTCACAATATAATCAAGTCCCGTCGTTCAATATTAATTACATTTTAAGTCATTATTTAAACGGTATGATTAATCCGGAAGCTTTAATTCCGACTAGCGGAAGTCATATCAGGTCAAATCATTTAGTCTTATATCATTATTTAGTTATATAAATGGTTATAACTTCACAAAAATACCTAAAGCTAGTATTCTAGCATTATTCATTATTTTGTCAACAAGCTTTCGATCATTTCTGGCTTTTCTTCCACTCGAAGAAATTACAGATGTGTGTTGCACCAGCTCATCTAGTTCGTGACGTTTTTTCACACATGCAAGTTCAACGTTCTTCATCAAAGAGATTAGACACACTGCAGATTGTAATGACGGAAAATAACCTTTTCTACAGCCGTCTTGCATCCAGTCGCAAAGTTCTTTTTTTGTTTCTCGTTTAGCCTTTGTAGGTAAAATCCCTATAGCCACAGCGCATGCGTTCCCAATTTGTTTATCCAGCGTCATCCCATCTAAACTCAACGGAATCCCATTCGGGTCAAACCACTGTGTTTTGAGTTCAAATAGAGTGTCCATGTTTCGTCTTAATTATTAACTCAGGTATTTTATAGCTTATTGATTTGTATTATATTATATTATATTGTAAATTATCATAGTTCAGTTGTATTAATATTTAAATGAAGTGACGTCTCACTTATAACAGAATTAATCAACTGTTCTCGTCGCGGTCCCTTTAAGATTTTACCGTAACGTTAGAGTTTCTTCACTGATCAGACGGCATACACACAACGGACAGACAAGACATGTCGTTTTGTACGACATATCAACACATAAATATCCGGATGTCAACTGCGCTACCCCAGCTTCAACAGTTTCTTTGTCTTTGAATTTTAATCACGAATATTCAATAGACCTATTGGCTTGATCTAAAGCGTCGTATCAAATATGCTTTAGTCAGCCCGACTTACACGAGTTGAGTCAATACATCTTATCTCTTATATCTTGTCTAAGAATGTCAATATCCAATTATTCATAGACCTATCGATTAATCTTAAAACGGCGTATTAAGTCCGTTTTATGTCAATCTGACTTCCATAAGTTGAGTCTTTTGTCCCTAGAAAATGAAGCAGTCGATCCTCCCGCAGCTTTAATCGGCAACACTTATTCAAGGATCTTCGTTATCTAATTACCCAAGAATCTATTACTCATAAAAACAAAGTGTTTGTCTCTCCCGCGCATCAGGCAGGGATCAAGACAAAGATGCTTTTTGAGCCGACTTCTCTCAACTTAAATATGTATGGACGTAAAACCAATGCCCATACATCTACCGCTTGGTTACAACAATAATGTTTCCCCAGCTGATTTACTCTCAACTTCAACAACTTAATCTTAATCTTAACCTCATATACACAGACTTCAAATCAATTATCTACGTATCTATCGTCTGTAAAAACCAAATTGTAAAGACAAAATGTTTCCCAGACTGACTTACAAGCGATCGTTATTCTTAACCTCATATACACAGACTTCAAATCAATTATCTACGTATCTATCGTCTGTAAAAACCAAATTGTAAAGACAAAATGTTTCCCAGACTGACTTACAAGCGATCGTTATTAATCTTTATAACTCCAAAAAGATCGCATATCATCTGCGCATTTCCGCATACACTACCACGTCACCACGTGTATAGTTCAAACACCGTGGTAAAATCCGAAATCTGGGACTTTCACGTCCAAGCAAACGATTTCAAAATTCATCACTATTTTTCTTACACAGACTCCAGCCTCAAAATAATTTTACACGACGAATTTACCAGCCGCCGCGCCCTGAAACAGACAGAATTCCTAAAACGTGGATTCATTTGTCCACTTACCTTAATTATTATGTGGCCGTAGAATTCTGCCCGTCCCTGAACGCCCCGCTGGAAACTGTCGAAACGTCGGTGGTCGCCAATTGAAAGATTAGGAGGTATTTTGTCCTCCTTGCGTGTTCAAATATGAGGGTGAGTTGTTGTAAGAAAAATACATTCTTTGCAAAAATGATTTTTAATCAAACAAGAGATCTCTTGGAACATTCAACACTCAGGTACATCACTTAAGAACGTGGAATTTCTGAGCGTCAGAATGTGTCCCCTCTTCCGGGTTGCAGACGCTATATATAGTTTCTTAAAATCCGCCCCTCTGATCATTTCAGCCAGTACTTTTCCAAAGGAGGTGGCAAGACGAAGTCTAATGTAAACAAACGTTCAGGGGCAAATTTGGTGCATAAACTGGGACATAGTTGAAGGGTCTGACTTCCCCAAAACAATATCTCGCAAAACAACCCGAACTGGACATAACTGATAGAGACAATAATGTATGTGTATGTGTATTATTTCAAAACGAATTCTGTTTTCATTGGTGAGATGTGCGTGTATTTAAAACAACGAATTTCTGGCCCAATCAGTGTCTAGGCAGACTGTGAGAGCCAAATGTGTTTTGGCAAAGAAGTGCGGAGAAGGAACTTTTTAGACAAAACAACGTCGTTCAAGCTTAAGGTTAGAGCATACGAGGTCAACATCATGTGCCCTGCTGAGACACAAGATTTCTAATTCAAAGGTTAATATGGAAAATTAAAATGTTCATATGTGTAACAATAGTTGGTATATAAATTTAGGTATTAAAAATGTTATTATATCTTTCAATTACTTATCAGTAAGTTGTAACACAATGCTTTAAAAAATATATTATTGAACAAATATTCATATATGATCAGCACCGTGGCGCATCCCAACATACGAAAACATGTAACTCTTTTGTAGGCTACACACAAGACCTGCTGTATTGCTGAAAGTGATTAGTACAGAGGTGTGGTTATTGTGATCTACTTGTATGTCAACAGCCATTGAGGAGACATTACTCTTGTGATCTACCAAGCCACCAGTCCGTAGACTTTTCTGGAAATAGTTATGATTTATAAGATGTGTTTGTGAGAATAGCAACATTGTGTCTCCTATATGCTATATAAAAAAAAAGACCAATTGAACGATTACTGAGGTATGTCTCTCTTGCACAGGAAGGCACAGAGTTGCAGGATGAGAAGGAAGAAGAGAATGAAAAACAGCTTTTACCTGTTGACATGTGCTACAATTATGAGGAGCTGTGCTCCAAGCCATTTATCACACCAGAGTCTGACATACCAGAGAACCTCATGTTCCTCTCGTAATTATTTTGTTAACTATTTCAAACCCCAAATATATTTATATGATTGTACTTTGATGCCATGTAATTTCTATCTTAATTTGTTTTTCTTGAAGTCATTCATTTGGCTACGACTGTGGCCGGAGAGCAAACCTGCAGCTGCTGGATGACAGAACTCTGGTCTATATAGCTGGTCAGCTACTCATCCTACTTGATGTTTGCACCAAGCAGCAAAAATACCTGCGCTCATGCAGTGGTGCTGGAATTGGCGCCATTACGGTAAAGTATACTGGATAAGCTCATATCAGACCCCATTAACAAACCATATCTATGAAAACAGAATCTGACTGAACATAACAGTGATTTATTTTGTGTTGTGGTGAAAAGAACAGTTCAGGTTTGTTCAATAAAAGCAATTATGTTGCCACTCGACTGGGGGATAGTGTTTAATAGCAAGAGTGAAAATGAGAGCTTGTTCCTGCTAGTGATTAGCATTTGTTTTCACAGGTAAACCATGATAAAGATCATTTAGTGGTAGCAGAAAAGGGGCGAAAACCCATCCTGATAATATATAAATATCCTTCATTAAAAGCATACCGCATCCTAAGAGGTAAATAGAACCACAATCCATCATTTTTATCATTTATTTCCCTTGAGGGCTTGTGACCGATCATGTGTTTCCTGTGTCTAGATGGTACAGAGCTTGCGTTCTGCTCTGTGAACTTTAATAGTGATGGGAGTCTGCTGGGCAGCCTGGGCAGTGCACCTGACTACATGCTGACAGTGTGGAACTGGATGCAGGAGGAGGTGGTGCTCAGGTGCAAAGCTATTTCTCAGGAGGTTTACAGAGTGACTTTCTCCCCATACAACCCCGGCCTACTGACATCATCAGGATCTGGACATATCAAGTAAAGGATACAACGCTTACTCCACTGAAAAGCTATATGCATAAAAAAAAATTTATAGGCAGTTATAGCCAGGTCCCACCTTGTAATTTTCATGGCTCACAATAAGGCTTAATACATACTGTACACTTCCCTCCAAAATAATTGGAACACTGAGGTCAATTCCTTTATCTTTGGTTTAGAATTAATATATTTGGGTTTGGCATTCAAATATTAATATGGAACATCAATATTTGAGCTTTTATTTCCAAGTATTAACATGAAAGAAACCATATTTTATTTGAAACCTCCAATTTTGTGAGCAGGAAAATATTTCTAGATGCAAATTAAGTTTTGTTGCAATAGAATAGAAAGAATAAGCAATCAATTGTGTGGGTTTTTTTTGCAAACAAAAAAATATTTAAAACAAAAACTATTGAATATTCAAACGCGTTTTCTATGAAAAATAGGGCAAATGGGGAGAATACTGGAAAACCCCAAAATATATATAAAAAAAATCTATATTGAAAAATTAATCAGAGAACATGCAAATCTGTGGGTGTCAAACTGCAAGTATGCATGGGTTGACTGTTTCAAGTTATCACTAGAGAAGGTCGCTGTGGTTCTCATTAGTTCTTATTAGATGGGAAGTGAAGGAGGCAGACATTTCCCAAATATATTGTAAACTTCTTTTTCATATGACCGATTATTTGCAGGCCGAAATCATAATGACATTAGTTGTAAAATTTCATAGTATGTTAATCTTTCACATCGAAATTCCTTCTCTCCCCAGGTTCTGGAAAATGGCCAGCACATTTACTGGTCTCAAATTGGAGGGGCTTATTGGCCATTTTGGAAAAACTGCAGCTACAGATATTGAAGGCTACATTGAACTTCCTGATGGAAAGGTCAGTATCCTGCTGATATTTTTATTTTTATTATTATTATTTTTTTCATTGGCAAAATGTGACTTAGTTAATGACAAATACATTTAAGATTGATTTTCACAATTCTTTGGGTATTTTGTTACTCAATTACCTGATTATTGAGCCATCCATCTGCAGTAAATGAAAGTCATACTCTACTGGGTTATTATTAAACCTGCTTTGTTGAAACAAATCGTTTGTGTGCTTCACGACAACAAATTGTTATCTGACCACTGTCCTTCTTTTCAGGTGTTGTCTGGCTCAAACTGGGGCAACCTGCTGTTGTGGGATGGAAATGCTATTAAAGTGGAGCTCTGCAGCAAGGGAGGACATTGTTGTCATGCAGGGGTTGTCCAACCTTTTGCCTTAGAAGATGGACAGCTGATGACCTTTGGCTCTGATGGAATGATCCGGGTAAAATACATAGAGAGATTACCTTTTGTGCCTTGTGTTCAATTCTATATTTAACAATGTCAAAAGCAGGCAATGCTGCATTTCACAATCTAATGTTAAACAGAAATTTCACTGCGCCTTTGACCCTGCAGGGCTGGGACTTCGAGACCATCGACGCTGCAGACAGTAGCAGCGAAAACAGCAAGTTTGAGTTGGAGACCATCAATGAGCTTGCAGTTGGGCGCAACGTTTGCATCGTTTCAGTAGTAAAAAGCTCCCAGGCCGAATCTACTGTTTGGTTTGTGCAGGTCAGCAGACATCAGACACTTACTAAAATATGTGTTTCACATGAGCTTTGCCCAAGTGAAATGACTGGTTTTCTTTGTGATCTTGTAGGATTCTAATGGAGCCATTTGGAAAGTGGATCTTTCATTTACATACTCAGTAAGGTTCCCCCATTCTTAATGATTTGAAAATTAAGACATTTTTGAATACCCATCAACATATTTGCTGTGTATGATTTATTTTTTAACATTTTTGACTAAAATGGCCAATCTGCCATCTGTCTTTCAGTTCCAGTTTCCAGTGTTTTGTCCAAAATATCACAACATACCTTATATTGTATATCATTGATTTTGTAATCTGATTTAGTCAAACTTTCTGATACTCAGTTTATTTAAAAATCCAAATGAATGTTGAATTTAAAAAATCACTTCATACAATTTACATAAGCAAACACTGACCCTGATCTAGTGGAAGTGTTTACACTGATATTAAAAGATGGTTTTAATGTCTCTGTGAACAGACTCCTGATCCTGTGTGCCTGTATTCCAGCCATGCAGGGCCTATCAAAGGCCTTGATGTCTCAAAGAATAGTTATCTCATGGCCACAACTGCTTTGGACCGTGAGTTGGTATTTCTAATCTATACTGTACAATGTTCATACATACCTGCATACAGACAAACATTGTACCTTCCTACCTGTTCAACCTTCCTATTTTTGTCCAGGTTCAGTCAGAGTCTTTGACTTTCTGGCAAAAAGAGAACTAACCTGTAGCTTCTTCACTCAAGGTGGAACTGCTCTCCACTGGGCCCCACCTCCGGTAAGTGGAACGGTGCGGGATTTGTTCCTTCCCAATAGCGAGAGACAGACACAGATTAAACTGCCTCTTTTTTTTGTGTCCATTTCTAGGTGACTCAAACTGGAAGTTTACTGGTGACTGGCTTTGAAGATGGAGTGGTGCGCTTATTGGAGCTTTATGACCCCTCAGGCCTTCAAATAGTAACCAGGCAAAATGTCGAGGCTCAGCTGCGCCTCAAACAAGCCTTCAAACCTCATAATGCCGCTGTAACCACTGTCGCTTATGAACGTAATGGAACGGTCTTGGCCACCGGGGTAAGGAGTCTTAACTTCAATGGAGCATTCGAGAGTCCATCTTATGCTGACGTAATAGTTTCAATTGTTTCGCTCATCTCTCACCTCTACCTTAATCCTCAGAGCTCAGACTGCACTGTGTTCTTCTTCACTGTTGGAGAAAAATATGAGCCGATTGGTTTTGTCTGTGTTCCTGGACCAGTACAAGTGATGGAGTGGTCACCTCCTTCCCATGTAAGTCTGTATTTCATTTTGAAAGAGAGCACAATGTTGTTTTTTTTATGCAATTAAACAAATTCCTATTTTTACCTAGGCTGAAAACAGTCTCCTAATCTTGTGTCTAAGTGGTCATATTGTGGAGGTACCGTATCCTGCCCCTGAAACTCTGCAGACAGCCAAATCATATCAACTGCTTGAACTGCCCAGAAGAACCTTCCGCTTCAAAAGTATCAAATCTCGAATCAGGGTATTACATTAATCATATTTTATACATCAAGTTAAATAACACTTGGGAACACATTTTTTTGTGGTGATATGTCTAAGCTGTTTTTAATTAATTTTTGGGTGCAGAATCCAAAACTGATCTCAAGTTTTTGAGCTATAGGATCCCAGGTTTCTTAAAAAAAGAAGGAAATGTGTATGTATGTAAATAAAACACCAAGACGGAATAGTTACAATTTACCATATTTTCCGCACTGTAAAGCGCATCGGATTATAAGGCGCACCTTCAATGAATGGCATATCTAAAAACTTTTTTTCATATATAAGGTGCACCGCATTATAAGGCGCATAGAATAGAAGCTACTGTAGTGGCTGGGGTTGCATTCAGCATCCACTAGAAAGAGCTTACTTAACCAATATTGATCAACATATAAGGCGCATCGGATTATAAGTCACACTGTTGGTTTTTGAGAAAATTAAAGGCTCTTAGGTACGCCTTATAGTGCGGAAAATACGGTACAAGCTTTGAAAACTTAAAAAAAATAAACTTAAAAAAAGCATAAAATTAAATAGAATTTACAACGGTATTCCCATAGTTACAGGGTGAAGAGAAAAGCTAGCACACCACAAATCCTCTTAATTCCTACCATGATTGCTTTCTGTTTGCATATATTGATAGTACGTCTCAGCGTCTCAATTGTGACAAGGCGCATAGAATAGAAGCTACTGTAGTGGCTGGGGTTGCGTTCAGCATCCAATAGATAGAGCTTACTTAACCAATATTGATCCGCATATCAGGCACATCGGATTATAAGTCTAAGTATGATTGCTTTCTGTTTGCATATATTGATAGTACTTCTCAGCGGCTCAATTGTGACTGCACAAACAAGTTGCAATGTCACTATAGATGACATAAGCTAATCATTGGAATTTTGCTTATCTGGAAGGTAAACTGTGGAGAAAAAAACTTAACATGCTTGAAAAAAAAGTGACTGCAATTTTGTAATCAGCATTAACATCAGTTTTAATCAGCATCAAAATCCAACTTTTTTTTTTCTTCAAATTGTTCCCCAGTGTAATCATATTCATGCAACTCTTTTCTGTGTAAAACTCAACAACAAAAAAATACGGAGTTGCATGCGTGGTTTTCAGAGAGAGGAAGAAATAGCAAGACGACAAGAATTAAAGGAACAGCGAATGAAGGAACGAGAAGAAAATGACATGATGGACGAAGAGGAGGAAGAGGAAGAGGAGCCATTGCCCCGTATTTATATACCTGACCCTCCAAGTCCTCTTTACTGTGGTTTCTTCTCCCAGCCTGGCCAATTTTGGCTCTCAGTGGTTCGTGCACAAAAACTTAAAATAACAATTGTTTTTATGACCTAAAACAGAGGTGGCCAAGTTTGGTCCTCGAGAGCCACTATCCAGCCTGGTTTCCATGTTTCTCTCCACTAACACACCTGATTCATGAACAGGATCGTTATCAGGCTTCTGCAGAGCTTGCTGATGAGCTGATCATTAGATTCAGCTGTGCTGAAGGAGGGAGACATGCAAAACAGGCTGGATAGGTGCGCTCGAGGACCGAACTTGGCCACCCCTGACCTAAAACATCTGCAGCCACCACATATTCATAGGGAAGTATAATTTATCACACAGCAGGATAAGCAGTACTGTATTCTCTTTCAGTGGTGGGGCTAGAGAGTACTGTTTTTTTTTTTTTGTGTGAGAATTATTGCTGATAGGTAGCAGTTCCTTACCGTCTGTGCTGCTGAATTCAAAACAATTTCAATGATTTGTCTGTTCTTTAGGGAGGATTTGACTCCGGTTTCTTGTACCACTGTAAGTTTTCTGAGAATCAGGATGAGAATTCAGAAAAATGTCCGGTGGAGCCGTTTGACTTCCTGGCTATCCATAATGCTGATAGTGACCCCATTTGTTCAGTCACCTTCAGGTATTTTTTAGTTAAAATTCCGTTAGGTGTGATATATGAATAGCAAGACATACTTTCTGTATTTTTCATCAGGTCACAGTTATGTTTGGTTGTTTGCGCCACAGTTCCAACAGGCAGCTGATGCTCTGCGGCATGCACTCAGGCTCCATCAGAGCTTATCTTCTGGATCCTGACGATGACGCCTTAAGCTCCATGCAGACATACTGGGAACTGAGCATTCACGACAGCAATTATGGACACCTGCGGCACATCTGTTGCAGCCATGACGACCAGTTTGTGCTGACAGCAGGAGATGATGGCAACATCTTCTCCTTCAGCCTGCTTCCTCATGAGGAGCTGCAGAAAAGCTTGCAGAGGAAAAAGGCAAAGGTTCCTTCACCAAGGGTGAGTAAACACTTTCCGGGAAGAACGTCTTTTTAATTATTCTGTAGTTAAAAATTGGAACAATTCCTTTGTTTTTGCTGTATACTGAATACATTTGGGTTTCAGATCAAAAGCTAAATATGAGACAAAATAACTCCAGCTTTTATTTCATGGTATTTATTCCTAGATTTGTCAAACAACTCAGTCAGGACAGAGCACCTTTAGTTTGAAGCTACCCGCTTTTCAAGTGAATACAAGTATTGGAACAGACCTAAACAATTGACTTGTAGTGAATAATATTTTGGCATAACTCTTATTTGCAATAACTGCATCAAGCCTATGACACATTGACTTCATACCAGACTGTTGCATTCTTCATTTGAAATGTTTTTCCAGGCCTTTACCACATCCTCTTTCAGTTCTTGTTTGTGGGTTTTCTTCCTACTAGAGGTAAAATACATTCTCCATTGGGTTAAGGACCAGTGATTGATTTGGCCAGTCTACCCTTTTCTCCCTGATGAAGTCTTTTGTTGTGTTGGCAGTGTGTTTTGGGTCATTATTTTGTCCTGATTAGTTCAGATAATTTTGGGGGGGGATAAATTGCGATACAAAATAGTTTAGTTGACTTCAGAATTCATTCTCCAACAGGAAGTTAATCCATAATTAATTCATTGGCACACATCTTTCATCATCAACAGAATCTAGCTATTTAACCCTCTCCTCTGTCATTATGACGAATGTCGGGGCTCAAACAGTCCTTTGTGCATCAGTCAATCCTAAAAACTAAACAAGGAGCTTTGTAAAAACCACGCAAAATCAGTGAGACCTTAACAGTAGTCTGGATTTTGTCTTTATTTGTTTGACTTGAATGTGTTTATGACGATGCTCCCATTTTAATACAAATAAAAATTAAGATCCTGTATCTGACAATAAAGTCTATCTATCTATCTATCTATCTATCTATCTATCCATCCTTCTGCTACTATTATGAGTTATATTAAGCACAACCCAAAAAACAGAACCAGGTTAGGATCACGTTTTGGGTCGTTTGCGCGAAATTTGAGTGTATGTGTGCGGAGTAAAATGTGCAGGTCCACCCCCACGTTCAGCCACTCCATCTGCGCTCTGCAGCCAGGAGTTACTCCACACATGTGTAAGAAAAATGGTTGAATGTTGATACATGACTAGTTGTAAAATGTTAATTAAAAGTGACACAATGTTATTCTTCTAACAGGTGGGTATGGAGAATGAAGTGTTACCCAAAGACATTGATGATCCAGCAGCATACAGGTTGAGTATTTTGCAGTAGCCATGCCCTTGTTAATCAAATTAATGTTTATTTTGTGGAATACAGCATTTCATATTTTTAAATTTAAATGATGCAATGTATTGGAATGAATCCTTAACTTTAAGGTCCCCATTTTCGTAGATAGGTGCACATGGTGCTTGGTGTAAAAACGGTTGCATTTCCGTGCCGGAGCAAATCTAGTTAACCATATTTGGAGATTTGGCAAACACCGCTGTGCCCCACTGGGTTTTTCCGGTGGACCGAAGGCATTTCAAATTACATGCCACCGACGCACCCGACTATTTGGTAACAGAAACTAGACTAGCCTTTAAACCGGGTGAACCAGGTCAAAGTTGTGGCGCAGGTGATGTAACGCAATTTGGGTGGATTTTATTCAGGTGCGGGGAGACTCTCAGATTCTGTGATCCGCTGCTATGTGTGGTGGATGTCATCGTATTTCTCAATTTAAACATGACAATGACATCAACATGCATTTAACTCTCTGAATCATTGTAGAAATCCATCCATCCATCATCTGAATTAATTGAATGCAAAATAATAATAATTATTATCATCTTAAATATATTTTTAAAAGAAAGGGGGTAGCGGCCAACTTTACATTAGCCGCAAGTAGAGAATGAGCTTTTTGCAATCCCTTACAAATATACTTTGTGCGCACAGATCTCCTGTATGAATTCCAGTTTTTCCATTATACTTCCAACATGTAGACCTCTCCTACGCTGAATTTGAAAGGAATGAGGGGAGCTGCTTTGATTGCCCTAGAATCAAGTTGGCTGTGTTTAGTCCCCCAGACCCACAACGGCGTAAACACCCATTTCCAAATGCACAGTTCACACGTCTACAAAAATACCAAAAAACTCCACCCATGCACACAGTTAGATTGCACTTTACACTGAAATTTCACTGGGCAAGACAATATGGCCCTTAAACTCAGATTCTCCCTCCTTCCAGTATAGAGACGGCCAAACAGAAGCTCGAGAAAGACCGCCAACGTCGGGAAGCTGACAAGAAGATCGTAGCCAAACGAAAAAGACTTGCTTCGCTCCAGAACAAGTTTAAAATACTACTGAATGACAACCTTAATCTGCAAGAACATATTCAACTGACTCCTATGGTATACATGCAGACACTCGCTAGGGGAACAGTTAACATACATATTTTGCATAATTATTAGACATAAATTATGCTATTATTACATGACAATAGTGTACAGAGCTTTATTGTCTGCCACTGTGTTATACAGGAATCATGGATGTACTGTATTTTTACCAGCTGTCCTTTGGCTCGCTCCACATAGGCCATTAAGAGTCTCTTGGTTTTCTTGTAAGTAGGAACTGCTGCTAGACCAACGTTTCGAAGAGCAAGCTGAGAGAGAGAAAACGCGACGATTAGACGAAGTCCAATACCAGATGAGCTGGCGAGAGGAGCATTCCCATTTAGCGCTCAAAAAGCTACAAGACTGGTAATGTACTGACTAAATCACTAATAAGGCTTGGTTCACATGAGAACCTTTCTTTCACATACTGACATAACATCCAGCCTGCAATCACAATGAAAAGCCTTTTCGGCGTTTGTTACTTCCAGGTTCGGTGACTCTTCAGAGTCCAACATTGTCACTGTGTTCGCCATTCGCACTAACCACAGTGTCTCCACCTACCGTATTCCAAGTCTTTCTTCAACCCAGCTCGAAGAGGACAGCGCTTCTGATGTTAATGGGTCCGATGTGGTTGAACGTCAAAAACCCGTAGACGAAACTGAAAAGGACAGTAGTGACACAGATGGTGAGAGAGTTGTTATGTGTTTGTGTTATATTGTAACGCGCGGTGGCTGATCAGCCATGGATGGCGCTGCTGGATAGCATAAAAATTGGAGAGCAAACAAAGGGACTGGAAGTCCACAGGTTTACTTTATTAATAATAATTTAAAAAAAGGCTTCTTGGTATCACGATTAGGCGTACAAGTCCACAACATCAAATACATTGATGACCATCATTTCCCTCTGCTCCGGCTCACCTGCTCCCAATTTTAATGCAACACACACACACACTTGTATATACACTGGGTGGGGTCACATTCAAGGTGTAGGGGTAGAGTTCGCCAGTCGGCGAGCTGGCGAACTCAGTAACAGGGTTAGCTTTCACTAAGAACGCTGGAGTGACGACCGGGGCCTTTTCCCGCTGGGCCTGGGGTTCGAGGGTGCCGCCCGTCCCCCGGTGCCCCCATCTCCCCTTATGCCCCCGGTGTTCCGTCCCTCCACGCGGCGGGAGGTGGGGTGGGCGCGGGTGCCCTCTCCGCTCCGCTGTCCGGCCCCTCTGCGGCACCGATGCCTGGGTGCGGGGGATCTCACTCTGCTTCGTCTGTCCTTCCTTCCTTTCCTCAGTCTCTCCTTTGGTCTCTTGAGGTCTCCCTGATTTGTTGGAATTTGGCTGTTACTGGGGTTGGTGAAGGACTCTGGTTGGTGGCCCGGTGGGTGGTGTCTGGTCGGTGCTGGATTTCACTTTCCTTTCTTTTCTTTGGTCCTTCCTCGGGTCTCCTGACGGCCTCATGGCTCTGGCTGGGTTCTGAAGTGTTCGGTTTAGGTGAACGGTGTGGGATTTTTTAAATAGGTTTTAGGTGAACTAATGAATACACACTTACACGCACGCACACACGCAGATGCACATGCACATACTCACCCACATACAAAATAAAAAGTAATAAATAAAAAACATATATATATAAAAATAACAATAAAAGTAAAAGAGCAATGATGATGACATGTCAAATCGGTAAAATTACCGAATGAACAATACTGAGCTCTCCAGAAGAAAGAAAAAAAAAAGAATAACAAAAAGAAGGAGGTGCCTTGTGGTGTGGTGCCATACTGCAGACTGTTACAATATGTCAAATACATATTTTATTGCTGATGTGTGCTCCCCAGAGGAAGAAGCACCTCATACCCCTGTGACCCGTGCTGCGGTACAGGTGGCAGACCGGCAGGTTGAAAGGCTCCAAAAAGCTGCAGAGAAAGCTGAACAAGCACGAGCCAAGATTGCAAAGAGGAAAGAGGAATGGGACAAACTGTGAGTGGCATCTAACAAAATTACGGCTCTGGGCTAGAAGAGTTCACCTTAAGATCATGCTCTAGCTGTATCTCATGGGTTCCTTGTGGTATCTTAGTTATGCAGAAAAGCCCCATAAGGACTGTGAAGATCCACACGATGTGCAGGCCATCTGCGAAGCAAAAGAGGGCATTGGAGACTTGAAACTTAAAACAGACAAAAACTTCACCGTGCCAAAACATCTACGAATGAGTGCAGTCAAAAAAAAAGTTGAGATGATCCACCTGGAGGACAATGTAAGTCACATCTAAAATGAAAACTAAATGACATTTACAGCAGGTTTTTCTAAATGATTGCATTCATCCCACCAGATTCGTGAAAAACAGATTGAGATGAACAAAGAGATTGTGACCTTGCGGGACTCCAAACTTCTACTTGTATCAAAACTGCAAGCCCAGGCCAAACAGCTCCAGAGGGTCCAGAGTTGTTTGCCATCACAGTTCCACTACCAGCCGACCCCCGTGCCCACTCTACGAGCTGAGGAAGTACCAGAGAAGAGCCTACGATGCACCCGAGCCATTCTCGAGAAATACAAGGAGCTGAGGGAGAAAAGGTGCCAGAGACATGTTTCACGTCAGTAGTTTGAAAGAAGCTGACTATTCAGAGAATATTTGATATATTCAAACAGGTTAAAGAAAAAAGATCTGGAGGATGAAGAGGGTGGGATGAGTGTGGTGGATGAGCTGGAAAAGGAGATTGAAGGATTGGAAAATATATCAGATTTATCAGCAGAGGAGACCGCAGGGGAGGAAGGAGAAGAACTAAGTGAGGACGAGCTGCAGAATGTGGACAAGGACGCATTGCTTGACATGCAGGACGTTCTCCTGGAGCAGGTCTGTTTACGTTTTTATTGAATCTCAAGATCTTTAGCCGTAATCCATGAATTTATTGTTTTCGCCTTTACTAGATGAAGAGCTCAGTGGATCAATTTGATAAGGAGCACATGACGTGTCTTGAGAAAGTACAGATGCTGGACTGGAAGCTAAAACTTGGCAATCTCCGCCAGTTGACTCTCTATCAGGAGCTACTGCTGCTCAAGGAGGTGGACAAAAGTGAAAAGATTCTGCAGGACAAGCTTAACAAACGTCTGAAGGAGGAGGATGAGCTACTGGTGAGAAATCATTTGAAAGGTCATTTTTATCTTTAATGCTTGCAATATTATCAGTAACCACTAGCTCGGTTGAGTTCTTGAGGGAATGTCAAAAAGATTTGAGTACACAGCTGTGGAGTTTTTTCTGCTGGATGCGGATGAAGGTCTAATCTGTCCAAAATGGTTTCTAGTACTGTCTCGGCTCTGCCTAACCCATGTGATAATGTGTGACCCGATGGTCTCAACTAGATAGGAAGATGCCATGCCAGAAGGTCAGGTTACAGCGACACTACGGCCTAGCCAATTATTAAGAGACCTAATCTAATACATTCATAAGTCATTTTCAAGTGTGGACCGTGCCTGTAATTTTAAATTTGTATTTCTCACTTCAGAACCTTTGCTAGATTTGCGAAATTTGACACAATAGTGTTTTGTTTTGTTGTGTTTGTAGCATTCCTCTGTTGGATGAACCCAAGCAAACCTTAGTATCATAAAGCAGAGGTAGCAAATGAAGCACCTGTGGCTAAAGCCAAACCATGTCAGGGGCCTAGAATTGCCTCCTCTGCCTTTAAGCACGTCATTTCCATTTTGTATAATGCAGACGTGTTTGTCCCTTTTGTAACAGTCTGAGCTGGAGAAGTCTAGGAAGGCGCTGGAACTGAAACGTAAAGATATTGCAAAACGGCAGGAGAAAGAAAAATCAAATACTGTGGCCTTCCATGCCTTGCTGGGCGATGACAACAACTTTGAAGAGTATCTGACCAAAGTTTACAAGAAGAAGATAAAACGTACCAAGAAAAAGGAGGACGGTAGTGAAGGTAATGGGATGCTTTGATCTTAGAATTTGACCTGTTTGTTAAAATTATAAAATCCGTTTGCAGATGAGGACGAAGATAGCAATGATGACTTTGACGATTATGAAAACTGGGATGATGACGACGATGACGATTGGGACGGATTAGATGGAGATGGAGCTGTGGAGGAATGCCCTTCAGGTCAGTCTGTGTAGATCCTCAGTCATCCGGGTCATGGTAATCTGCAAAGTTTGAATCAAGGCAACTGGACTGTTTGCGTTAGTTGAAGACGTTCCACCAGTCCAAAAGGACTCTTCAGTTCTACATTTTTGGTGTGGCATGCCCTCAATGTATGTTTCTGGGTGTATTCCCTGGAAGTGGTCAACATAGGGTTTTGCTCAGTGTGCTTTGTGAAATGATCCCCATGCCAGCTACAGCATTATGTTGTTGGTTTCATTGAAAAGAGCTACAAGATTTCATTGATTTAATGCGGACTATTAAATTGCTCAACTAATATTTTGATAACCAGATTTTAAGTAATATTAGATTTGACACATGAGTCTGAATGAACAAAGGTCACATGTGGGGTTCCACAAGGGCCCATTCTTGAAACATTTGTATTCACTATCTACATGCTGCACCTTGCTCAGATTATAGAGGATCACAACATCTCTTATATCATATTTATGCAGATGATACACTTTACATTTCAGTGTCATCACATGGCTACGGACCAGAATTAGCTCCAGCTCAATCCAAACAAGACATCAGGGATTGTTTTTGGCCCCAAAAATAGAAGGTCCAAGATCAGTCTCTATGTAATTGAAAGGTACAAATCAAGCCAGAAATCTTGGTGTAATTATTGACCCAGACCTGGATTTCAACAACCACTTTTAAGATATTACTAAATCTGCCTATTACAATCTGAAAAACATAGCTTGAATTAAGGGTTTTCTGCCTCAACAAGAAAATTTCTTCATGCTTTTATTTTCAGTAGGCTAGATTACTGGCATGGTGTCTTTAAAGATGTTAATAAAAAAATCTATCAACATCTGCAGTTGAGCCAAAATGCTGTTTCCAGAGTCCTTACAATTAGGAAACTGGCCCACATCACATCTGCCCTGAAATCACTATACTGGCTTCCTGTTAGTCAAAGAGTTTTTAAATCTTGCTGCTGGACTATAAACCTTGAAATGGTCTTGGACCAAAATACATACAAAATGTACGCATTAGCATCCAGACCCCTCAGGTCTTCTGGTACTATTGTGTGTTCCAAGAACCAGAACCAAACAAAGTGAAGCAGCATTTAGTTCATGTAGTCCTCACCTGTGGAACAAACTCCCTGAATACCCGAGGACTGCTCAAAATGTCAGCTCATTTAAATCAGGGCTGAAAACATTATTGCGGGGGGGCAATTCCGGTCTTCGAGGGCCGGAGTCCTGCAGGTTTTAGAGGTTTCCCTCTTCCAACACAGCTGATTCCAATGAACAGGATCATTATCAGGCTTATGTAGAGCTTGCTGATGAGCTGATCATATGAATCAGGTGTGTTGGAGAAGGGAAACATCCAAAACCTGGACTACAGCCCTCAAGGACCGGGTTTGCCCACCCTTGCGTCTCATGAGTCCCTCTTTAATTTTTGAATCCCCATTTACACGCTCTCTTTTAATTTATGTAGACTGAAGCAAGGTTTTAATGTTTTTGATAAAATATTTTTTTATGATTTTATCATGTTTTTTGCAATGTCTTTAATTTATTGTTTCTTTTTCTGTAATGATTTTAATGTTTGATGTAAAGCACTTTGAGTTGTCTTGTACATAAAATGTCAAGTCAATTCATCTTTAATGTACAAAATGTGCATTGCAAGTAATCTTATCTTGTCTTGCCTGGATTTAAAAGTTCTGATAGACCAAATCGCTTATCTGTTGATCCAAAATAAAATTAAAGATGCATTGTTGATCAAAGATAAATAACAATAGAGTATATATAATAATAATAAAATTGAATTTGATCATATCTAAATGATTTTAATTGTTTTATTTGTCTAAGTAAACCTTAATTTGTAAATGTATCGCTGAAAGTCACCATGAGACACGTAAAAAATGAAGACTTGTTGGTGTGTCCATCTAGACCTACAAATAGTAGTAATAATAATAACAATACATACGTTCTCAAAGTGCTACAATAATAAAAATGTTAAAACAAGAAAATCTAGCTAAAGGTCGCAGGAACACATAAAACAAATTTATAAATGAAAATGTCTTACATAGAAAGGTTTTAAGTGCATTTTTAAAACTAGTATAGTAGCAATAATTACACTATAAGTATTGGTGTGCCACAGGGTGTGACCCAAAACTGTTTGACGACATCCTGGAGCTGCGTGAACGTCGCCTGGATCTGGAAGAGCTGCTGGCAGAGGAGAAGAAGAATGCCGAACAGCTGGAGAAGGAGTGTGACGCCTTTGTAAAGAAGGTCAGAGCAGGGCCATGCGGAGGGCGGGGCCAATGGGACGCCCACATTGGTGTCTTTTGGTCAATGAAAGTAATGATTAAAGAAACACTAAGGAACTTTTCAACCTTCATCAAATATTTTCGTAACTCTTTTGATGAAACATCAACTTCCAACTAGTTGAATGGTACCTTTGTCATGGCTTGAGAGCGTCTGTATTGCTTTTACTGGCACTAAGCAACTTTGAGGAGGGTGGCAGGAACCCTGCCACACACACACACACACACACACACACACACAAAAAAACCCACAAATGTGCTTATTACTTTACGGCATACACCATTTCCCCCTTACCCCATTTGTTACAAAGACTGAAGTCAATCCAAACGTCTATGCGTGATTACTGTTGTCATGGCAGAAGCTGCAAAACACGAAGAAATTATAAGTTTTGTCTGGGTAAAAGGACAGTTAAGAATCAGCATTGACCTGGCTTTCATGCGCTGGCGTGAGGTCAATGACGATGCTATGCGCTGGTCCTCATGGGAAATGTGGTCTTCCTTCAAGCAAAACACTACCGCTATTGTCCATATGGAGCCGCCAAAATCTATGAAAACTGAAAGTTCTCCAGTTATGCTTTAAAATACTAAGTAAACTAGTAAGACATGTTTTTTTTTCTTATACTGTATTAGTAAAATTCCCTAGATACATTTGTCAAGAAAAGTTTCAGAAAATGTACTTGATGCGTTCCATGAAATTACAACTCGGCTTTAGTCAATAACCATTTTGACAGTTTACTGTAGTGAAAAAGTCAAGGTTTCAATAACCACTAATACTGTCTGTTATAATAGTGATCTCTTATTTCCTTTTTTGAGGAGAATTCTTATAAGCAACGCACAATATGATTGGCTGCTTGCAGAGTTGAGCAAACGAACTGCCTCTTTGAAGATAATTGGATGCGAGTGCCTTTTTTCTGCTTCTCTGCGAGCGCGGAGGAGGCGGTACAGAGGGAGGTTAGAGGAAAGAGCCACATTTACAGTTACACGGGTGCCTTTTGCATTGTCCTTAAAACCCCCCACCTGTACACATATGTGCCAGCGTGTACTAGTTAGCCCAAAGGACAACATGAGTAGCCCACCGGTTTGTTCTAAGAATAACTCACCAGTGATGAGACACTGTGACTTGCTAAGAAGTGTTAAAAGAGAAGAATATTTATTAACTCATGAATTTGTTTTTTTTTGTTTTTTTTACTTTACATGGTACATGTTTCGTAATGTACCAAATATTCTATATTTTGTTTAAAAAAAATACATTGTGTTAAATGAACAAAAAATGCTGTTTTATTTACACGCATATTTCAAAAAGGGCATTTTAGATCAGTAATCTTAATATTATGGCACCACGACATTTTTGCTCATGTCATACCATCAGAATCTAATATCGACCCATGCCTAATTGCAACACAACATTTTTTTGTGTTCGCTAATTTTTTAACTATGGACTTGCAGATGAAATCAGTGAAAATCAGTCTTAAGGCAGCAGAGGATGACTTGGAGGAAGTCAACAGAGAGAAACAGCAGAAAATGAACCAACTAGATGTTGTGGTTCCTCTTCGGCTGCACCAGGTTAAGAAAACGTGTTGTCGCAATGATTTAAAAAAAAAAAAAATTTAAGTGTTCACAGGCGTCAGCGATATTAAGTCAGCTGTTGTCTGCTGGTTTTCAGATTGAGATTGACATCACTCGCCAAGGACCTTTGGACCTCAGCTCGGCGTTGGTGCTCCCAAAGATGGAACAACGACGGCTGCAAGAGCGAGTGAACGAGTTGGCTGTAGAGAAGAATCAGCAGACAGAAGTATACCATCAGGCCCGTCAGCAGCACATCAGGCTCATCAAAGAACGCAAAGAAATGGGCAATCAGATCGTGTGTAAGACCAAAAAAAAACATCTGAAGGCCTTCAGCTCCTAATTCTGGAATATTCACTTGAATTTGTTTGTAATTTTGGTGCAGCGCTGGAGAAGCTGTGTCACCAGCTGATGATGACAAGGTTTGGCAGAGAGGTAGATTTGGAGGTTCTGCAGACCCTGTGTGTCAACAAGACGGCTACAGAGCAGAAGCAGGAGAAAATGTTGCGAGAAATTGCAAATGCCAAAGACATCAAACAATGGGATGTAAGCTCAATTTTGCTTTTGTGTACGTGAGTCTTCTTGGATAAATTTCACGTTTCTGTTTTTTTTTGTCTGTGACATTTAGAAAAAAGTACAAAATTCTCGTGAGGCTCTGGTGGTGATGACAAGGAGCAACTCGCAACGTCTCCAATCCTTGAATAGCCTCTTTGAACAGAAGAAGGAGTTGGAGATCAAACTTTACACAAGACAAAAGAAAATTGTAATTAAATTACAAATGTGCCACCCTCAAATGTGTATGCATGTTCTCATGATCAGTGCTCCTCGAACATTTTCCACCAAGTACCACCTCACATACGCACCAACACCACGACCAACATTGAAATACAGAAACACAGCAGGTGTAAGTGTTCATCAAAAGTGACACATAGGTTTTATTCCTAAAAGTAAATGTAATAATATTACACGCTGCACCATTACAGGAAAAAAAAAAGTGTACTTAAAAAAATTATTTGATTGGAATATAGTACACATAAAAGTAAAAAAAAAAAAAAGTTCAAGATTAAATGGAAACATACCGATTTGAAAAAAAATCTACAAAATTAAATGATAACATACTGAACTTAAAAAGTAAATAAAATAATGCAGTGATTCTTTTGCTTACCACTAGAGGGTGGTATTTGGGTTCCCCACTTTGAGAACTGGTAGATGTATGAAAATTAAAAACAATGTCAACCGTATTTTGATATGAAGAAAATAGCAAAAATACATTAAACCAATCAACTTGAACAAATGTTTAGATTTTTGTGTGTGTGTGTGAATTTGAATCTTAGTGCATTTTATTGTTGTCATAACAGGGATTTCTCCAGGATTTTTTCTCTCCCAGGGCTAAAGGTGGACTTAACCAATGCATAGGGGGCTGAGGAAATAATTTATAAATCTATTTTAGAAGATCAAATAAAATGCTGGAGGGGCTTAATTGAGTCTACACAGATTTCTGACAGGGCTACAGTCCCTGCTACACCATCTCTGTGTCATAACATATCAGACTGAACCTCTGTACTTGTGTGTGCTCAGGGCAAGCATCTTCAGGCCTGCAGTATGCGAGCAGACAGAGGTCAGATCTGGTGTCTTCAGGAACTGGTGAAAAAGCAAGCCGAGCAGATAGAGAAGCTATCCAAAGAGATCACCGATCATGGATCTTCTGGAGGACACATGCTTCCCGCTGGCCATGTTCATTTACCGCCAATACCTCGTCGGTCCATTCCGACAGTCCATAGAGTCAGCAGAAAAGGAAAACTTATACCTGGTACTGAGGACACAAGTGAAAGTGAGACGGATGACTAAAAATTCAATTAAATTTTTCATTATTATGGGCCTGCTTACGAAGCAAATCACTACCTTTAACTGCTCTTGTTCAGTAGACAAATGACACAACCGGAGGACCACCCTTTTAAACGGAATTCCACAAATGCTGATAAAAAAATGGTCAGATCACACTAGGTCATTTTCAGTATTTCTTCTGTCTCCAACATGCACTTTTGTGTCACACAGACCTAGATTTGACTTCTTATTCACCTTTCACCAATGGGTGTGTGCTGAAACATTAAGTCCAATGTTAATATTTGATCATTTCTATTACTTTTTTGTTTCTTTTACTTTGCACTGCCAATAATTTACTAATGAAAGGAAATGTTGGAGATATTTCTCAATGAAATATATATTAAGTCATTCTGTTAGCAGTAGCAGGTGCAATATTTTCTCCCCCCCCCCCCCAATTTAATTAAACAAAACATTGTATACAATCTTGGCATTCTGTTTATTGACCATTAAAGGTACGAATGTAACATCAGTTTCTTATACATTTCATATGTAGTCTCGAGAGTAATTTGGGACAATAGGTGCAGTATATACCTGTTCCGCGTCCCATCCAGTGTCCGTCGGGGTGGCTAAAGCTCAACCACAACCCTAATGAGGAAGTGCTATAGAAATGGATGAATATCCATGATTGTGATTTGCTGGGAAGGAGCGACAAGTCCAGGGTATACCCCGGGTGGGAGGTGGGACACTATATACTATACAGTATCCCACCTCTCACCCAAACTCACCTGGAATACGCTTCAGCACACCCGCGACTCTTAACATGCAGGTTTAAAAAAAAAGGATGATCATATTCCATAAGTCTGCTTTTGCGCTTTGAATTTTCTATAATTATTACAATACCAGCTGTTAGCATTACATATGTGTTGTCGAGTGTTTCATTGTCTATTGTTTGTATTTGTGTCATGTTCAAAATATTGAAATCAAAGAGTTCCCATCCGTATTCTTTTGTGCTTACTGTGTTCAAGTTGCTACCTGATAGAGGCCTACTGTAAGTTAGCATACCAAACAATAGCTTTTTTTCTTTCTTTCTCATTTTACCCTTGACTACAGCCATGGTGGAATTTCCTTAGAATGTTCTGAATACAGTATGAAAGTGTTTAGGAAAAAGTTAGTATAGCAGCCAGGTGTTAGCCAACATAGTTCAGTATAGGTTTCTATCACTGTAGTATCTGTCTATTGAGGCGTCGTTATAATGGGTGTGTTAAACCAATCGGCAACAGAGACATGTGAGACACAAATTATACAGCAACTGTTATTATTGTTCAATGTCCTTTTCATTTTGCAGGAGCCAAAGTTAAAAAAAACTCCCAACTCTAACAAATAAAATGTTTACTGGCTGTCAACGGGTCCATTTAATATTGCTATAATAGTGTTATTGTTGCAATTAAGAAATGAATAGAATTCTAACTAATAAAATATTCATTAGTTGTGTTAATGTGAACAAGAGAGAGTGGGTGGCCAAGGACCAATTCGGCCCAACAGGAAAATCCCTAAGTCTGTTGGTAAACATAATTGAAGAATGCTCATTTTGAATGACCTCGGATTTATTTAAGGTCAACATGTTCATTCTTGTCCAAAATATATATATTTTTTTGTGGTAAACCTAGTCAAAAATGCACCTGCATTTACCTTCCTAATGAAGTAGAGGAACTTGGCAGATTTGCAACTGTCAAACCGGTGTGCTGCTTCATTGTAATTTTTACTTCCTTCATTGGCATCCACTTAATTTGACTACAGAAAAGTTGTCATTAATGACAGGAAAATACCAAAACCTGACCTGTTGTTTATGTAAAATGAAAGCTCTGAATTTTAGATATTCATACAGTAGCCGCAATACAATTTGTCACTTTGGAGTTTACGTAAACATTTAGCATTAAGACAATTATTTTCTTTTTCTTTCCAATTTATTTAAAAACACACCTTGAAGATTTCATTCATATTTTCAAACGTGTTTTTGTTTCAAAATTTTAGTTTACAACCTCTTAATTTTTACTGATCCACCGTCCCCCCTTCATCCAATATGTTTCTTAATTCTTACTACCAGTGTTTGTTTTTTTCGGTTAGCAGTGAAAGGTGTGAAGTTTCATTTTCAAGTACGGATTGGTTTGACTTTTGTATGGTACATCAAAAAACAGGACCAAGAGCTTTTACATCCCATATTCTTTATATACAGTACGTACAACAGTGCACCCAACAGTCCAAACTCCAAATCTTTCAAATGATGCTTATTCAAACATAGATAGGTTAGAAAGTCGCTGTTTGACCACTGCATGTTAAGTGGTCTCATTTGTTTTAAAACACAAACAGAAATCCACCCAGTGGCCACCCCCACTCAGAGGGCACTCAGTTCCTGCGTCAGCCTCTCCTTCTCCAGCTGCAGCTCCGCGATGCTCTGCTTGTTCTGCTCCAGACGGTCCTCTAGCCACTGAAGCAGCGGTCCGCTCACCGCCGACATCTGGCTGCAGAGGTTCTTGGTGAACACAGATCCGTTGTGGATCTTGGTGACCGGGTCCAAGTGGGCCAAGCTGTGGATCTTGCGGTATGTATCCTGTTCTTCCTGACACAGAATCCGCGGCAGCTCCACGGCCGACTCCAGGCAAACTTTACCGATAGCCTCGCGCGGGACGACGTGGATGGGGATCTCCACACGCTCGTACTCGGAACCCTTTTGGGCCTGGACCGACTGGAAGCAGGTGTACAAGACGCGGCCCGTCTTGGTGTTTTTGTCCTCGATGAAGCAGGAGAAGATGAGGCCCACGAAGCCCTGATCAAGCATTTGGTACATCGCCTGAGTCCGGACGTCGACGTGCGAGGGCCACACGGTGATGTGCGGATGGGAGTGGTACCAGCCTACCACTCGCATTGGCCTGCCCGTCATGTCGGCCAGCCTGTCGGCCTCCGTGGAGGCGGCAGACAACTGCTCCGGAGAGATCTCCACCCGGTCTTTCCTCTTGTCTGAGCGACGGAGGATGATAACGGAGTGGATGTGGACGATCCGGGTGACTTCTACCTCTCCGATGCACAAACCCATCACTTCTTCTTTCTCCGTGCTCAAAGCGTGATTCATACACACCAGGAAGGCGTCCGACTCCAGATGTACCGCGCTGACTGCCATTCTCTTTCTTCAAATTAATGTTCAAACAAGAACGGCGTTAAATGCACCAGCCACCATAGAAATGGGAAACACGGTTTACTTCCGTATTTTCTTGCGCTACAGTTAAATAGGTCTGAGTTGACGCAACGATCAGTGAAAGGTTCCGCTCACTAATTCCTCAGAAAATCTCACACAATCCCTGTACAAAATACGGACGTGTTTATTATATAGGTTAGTTTCTTCAGCAGCAAACATTTTAACATAACCGTTGGTTTGCAACCCTGGCTGTCACTGAAGTTGAGCAAGATTAACATTAAATTAGTTGTTTAATAAAAATGGAGCAATCTTTAAAATGTATCAATTCGACATTAAAAAAAAGTTTTTCTGGTTAGACTATATGTAATAGAGTTGCATCAAACCATAAACATTTGAATAGTTAGGCTCCATAAAAATTAAATAATAAGCGCATTGTTGATGGTTGAGCTGGATAAATTTGTTTTATCATGATTTATTAACCTCGTTTTTTTAAACAACAACTACTACTAAATTATTTGCCATTTCACCCCCAAATGTGCCTAAAATCTCCTTAACTAAATTCAGCGATGATCCTTAAAATTAGTCTAAATTTCACCACTAGATGTCACGCTTGGATTTAGTGGTTGTGCATAACGTTCATTTGCCAGACTTCTAGCTCTCTTCAACTCTGGGCAGGACCAGCGTTTTTGAAAAGCGATGGCTGATGATGATGATGATTTTTATAAGGTGTGGCCTTTTTTTAAGTGTTTTTTTCCATGAGTCCCACCACAGAGGAGATTGCTGAATGATCAATTATCTGCAATTTAGTTCTTCTGAGCCCAAATCACAAAATAAATCAACAAAATAAATGCAACCAATACTTCTGTCTGTTCTTTTAACATTCTGTCTTGCAATGAGCAATGTTGTTGCTTGTCAATGGGCCCCACAAATCTGTCAGCAACCAGGAGATGTGTCCACTGGTCAAGAAATATACAGTAGACCACTATAATGCAATCACTGATTGCCATGTAAATATAAATAACAGTGTCAGTTCTCTCTTTTTTTTAATTTTTAATTTTATTTTATTTTTTTAATTATTATTATATTATTATTATTATTATATAGCTACCATCAAACTTGCTTTAATTGTTTATTCTGTGACTTGTAATGCGCACGGGCTTATCGGCCGTACTGCTGATTGTTACAGACTGACAGTCAATCAGTCCAGAGACTCCAAGGTGTATATGGAGGACCAAAACTGCCAAAATAAAAAATAAATAAATGTTATTCAAATGAGGGGGCGGTCCTAAGCATGTCTTGGGTTGGAATCCGTCGTTGCAAACTGCCTTTCATTGGTCGAGTGAGGAAGTCTCGCCAGCTTGCATGAGAGCTCCAGCAATGGGCGACTATCTGGTCCTCTAGTCTGTCACCACAACTTGCGGCTTGAGTTGCTCGACAACAAGTCGAGGTGACAGTGGACAAGTTAGTCGTCCATTGCTGGAGTTCTCCAATGCAAGCCGTCGAGACTTCCTTGTTCGCCAAGCCGCTCACTCGACCAGTGAAAGGCAGTTTGCAACGCTTAGGACCGCCCCCTCATTTGAATTACATTTCGTCCTGGCAGTATAGACAAAAACTGCCAAATTTGAAAATAAATAAATGACCAAATATATAAATGACTAAAATTGAAAATAAAAACGGATATAAGAAATATAATTCAAATATTAAATACATATGTATTTATGTATGTACAACTGTCGGACACGGGTTTTGCTGCAATCTAAAATATGTGAGGGAACTTTGAATTTTTCTGCTTTTTATTTTTGAAAAGAGGAGAAATACTAGACTGCAAAATCAGTGATTCGCTGTAGTGTCTTAATTTGCCCAATCGACCAATGATGTCATTGATCAGCTCCGCAAAATAAAACATTACATTTTATATAGGCCTATATCAGCGTTTTATTTTATTTTTTGGGGAAGATGGGTTTTATAGAGTAAGGGTATAGTTCCCAGGTCCGAGATCCTTTTTTATGCGATCCAATGGGAAAGTGTGTCTAAACTTTTGACTACTGGTAGGTATGTAAATATGAAATGAGTATGCAGTCTTACAGTAAGTCTGTGACACAGACATGCAGTAAGTCTGTGATACAATTCTTTCTGTATTAAAATAAAACACAACCTGTCAAAGCTGCTTTCATGTCTCCATGGCAATAGGGCGGTCACATTTTAACCGCGGCTTGGGATCAGCATGGACGACACACAGAAGCACACACTCAAAGGTGAATTCAGTTAAACGCACTTGTCTTCTGCCCAGCGCACACTTGAGCACACACACATGCAATGTGGTTTAGTAAAGCTTTGCTTGGACACATCATGCAAGGAAGGGTGGTATCCATGACAACGGAGATGCAACTAACGCAATTAAAAGTTAAAATATCATATGAGGAGCAGTCAGTAGAAAAAGCATGAAGAAAATATCGTGTTTGTCAGCATTAAGATACATTACATAAATACAGATTTTTGGGTAGCGTAGAAATGGCACGAGATAGGAAATGCTTTAAAGCTCAGTACTGCTAGTCGTACAAAAGCAGTAGGATGGCACTTCATGTGATGAAGTCAGAGTCAATAAAGAGTGAGTGTTCAGGACAATAAAATACCATATTCCCCATTGCCAGTACCAGTAAACAAAGTATCTGGCCTATATATACTGCATGGGTATTACACGCAGGCACACACACACATACACACATTGCACATTCCTACAGATGCATTTTCTATACCTATAATTAAGAGAAAATCAGTAACGTCTACATATATTTCCCAGCAATCTTGACTTAGAGGTAATGTGATCATACAGCACCATAACACTAACGTGCAATTACTTCCACTGCCATGCTTTGTCAATACAAATATTAAAGTAATATCATATCAAAAATGTATAAAAATACAGTTAAAAAAATCATGTCCACCTACATCAGCATCAAAATAGTTTCACTGACTGCATGTCAACACCTGTTGAACACTGAAACAGATAGAAATGACTAAGAAATGGCTGAGCACTAGGACCCTGGCAGGCCCCTCACTTTATTTCAGCTGTTGACAAATGGTATTTCCCGCTGAAAACGGAATGGAATACCGTATTATTAGTTCTACTATAAATTCTATTTTAAAACATAATTAAAAACATTACAGCTAACTCTGGAGTGACACTTCCAAAGAGGAACAATAACTTGTCTGATTGCAAACTACAAAGTACAGTAATGGTGTTCTCAAATGATTTTTCAAACTGCTTTCTGTCTATTACATTGCTATTTATGACATTACATTTCATACTATTTATTCTTACGTGAATAATAAAATTCTCAACTAATTTGCCAAGAACTAGTTGATATTTCGCACTCTACCAAACGCATGGAGAGATAACATTCAAGTTTCCGAGGTGTCCTTGAATGCGTCAACAACGTCAACCCTCCACCCCAGAAAAAAGCAAGCTTTCCTCCATAATTCGGAGGTCCACTTGTTAGTGTGTCCCTTAGTTGAGACTTAAACCGACTTCTGTGCACCTCGGCCGCTCTGTGCGCGGAATTCCCTCTCCATAAAGAACCGTGGGAGCGATGCGACGTCTTGGAGGAGGAGAAAGAGGAGACGAACTGGCCAGAGAGCAGCAGCCACCTGCGAGGGAGATCTGAGTTTGTTTCTCGAACGTCAAAGGTAAGACCACGAGACGAAACGTCTTTACAATCCGCTCGCAGCGACTCACACGCCCGATACTGCTGCCTCGTTGACGGGGGGTTGTTTACTGGAGCGTTTCCGTGTTACTTGTGGCTTGGAGCATCAGTGGAAGGCAGGCGGCAGGCTATGAGTCATAACCCGGCAGGCGCAGTGATGATAGGGGCTCAGCTGTGGAGTGGAACAGTGGCTCTGCAGCATCTCAAAGCCAGTGTTTTTTTCTTCTTCTTTTTTTTGCGTGTGTGTGTTTTTTTTAAATGCCGCACATGCAACGAACCGACGTGCTTAAAAAAGAGAAAAGAAAACAGTGATTCCCAATTGACAAATATCAGAGCAGAGTGTCCTTGCAGTTTGCTTTTTGCAGTTTATGTGGAATTTATCTTTGGACTGAGCTGCAATTAAGGAAGGAAATAGATATTAAATATTGGATCAACAGTTGGGTCTTGATTCCTTGTTTCTCTCAAAGTCAGATTTTTGATAATTAGGAATAATTTCAAATATATGTTTTAAGTAGGTTACTGTGGCATGAAAAAACAAAGGTAACTGTGCTTGATTCTAACAGGAAATCCAATTTGTTGCAATCTAGTTTTTATCTACAGGACTGAACTGTTGTACTGCATTACATTGTGGGAGATAATGTAAAATCAGCAGAGTTCACATTTAACAAATACTATAAAGTGTAGGACATTTGACAGTGACATGTATTTTTTTCCACAAACATTGTGACTGATTATTTTTGAAAAGTTTACTGCACAGTGTCATTTCACAGTACTGCATCTTCATAAAATTACAATCATGTGCTACAATGGGACTTTGACTTGTTGCGAATAGTCTAGTTTAGGGGTCTCCAAACTTTTTCATTTGAAGGCTGCATACAGAAACATTGAAGGATGCGAGGGCAGCTTTGAATTTTTTTTAATTTATGAAACACACAGAAATCAAGCTAGCAACCAAGCAATTATATTAATTTTATTTTATTTTCAGCTTTTTATTAAATGTGATAAGACAAATTAGTTCAGGATTTTGAAGATTTTAGGATGGCTGCACTGTATCCCACTAGTCAAGATCAGATCATTGACCAAATCCCATCTCTACATTCAGAACCAAAAAAAGCACAAGGCAGAAAGTGAAAGAAACAATTTTTGATTCTAAAAGTATCTTATTCACCATTGTTTTGAAGATAATTTATTATTTTAGTCATTATATTTTATTTGCATCTTTGCATATCTGGAAAAGCTCTACAGTATATCAATTAATTTATTAGTGGTGGCATCCCTTCTTACTCTGGCCACCTCCACCGTTATTTATTTATTACTTATTTACTTACTTACTTACTTATTTCAAACAAGCCTTGTGGACCGTGTCAAATGTCATTTTTAGTTATATGTTGTGCCGCAAATGGCCCCTTGGCCATTGTTTGCACACCACTGATCTAGCTCAGGTGTTGTGTGCTGTGTTGGCCATCTCAAGTACACAACACACTATAAGAACAGTAAGCACATACTTAGAACAATAAGTATCTACTTTTCTTTTGGGGAAAAATAAAAATGTCCAAATGTTCTGAGCTGGTGTTTCTGTGTCAGGCTCGCACGCGTACACACAACACAGATGTCCCCCATACGCTATGACAATAATCAGTAATTTTTTTGCATTTGTTGTCAGACTCAAGGTTTTTGTTGACTCCTAAATCTCTGGATGGAGATTGAATGGGTAATTAGTGCAAGCTTCCTATATTGGGTTGCTAATGCAGTTGGTGTCCCCTGAGCTTTTTGCAGATATGCTGTTTCACATCTCTAGTACAATTTCAAGATGGATAGTCATTAGGGGTGGGAATCTTTGAATGTCTCACGATTCGATTCGAATGGGTGTGCGATTCGATTCAGAATCAATTTTCGATTAAGGACAATTTTTGATTCAAAATGATTTGATTGACAATGATTTTTGCTTCAATTTATAGATGTTCAAGGAATTGTAATGATCTATTCCAGTCTGACTCGCTAATGCTAATTAGTGCTCTACTCGCGGCACTTTTATCTCTCAAAAGAACGGCTCTACGTTGGGAAAAAAAAACTTTTATCGGAATAGCTTGATCCAGACTTTTTCCTTCTACTCTCTATTGTTGCTACAACTTAACAGTGTATCAGACCCCGTGGAACCACACTGCCCCTAAGTGGCCAAATCGGGTACAACATGAACAGCGCTCCAAATAAAGGCACACACAAACAAAGGGAAAACAGTATAAAATAATTTAAATAAAATTGATTTTGGGACATTTAAAATCAATTCTGAATCATACTAAATGAGAATAGCGATTCTTCTGAGAATCGATTTTTTGGCACACCCCTAATAAGAATTGTAACTATAGCAAAATATGGGACAAGAGTCAGGACACCCACACACACTCACACATAGTGTAGTAGTTGGGATATTTCCTGGTTATCTTCCATCCCGAGCTTTAACCTCCTTCCTGTTGTCGTCTGACTTTGTCTTTTCTTCTTCCTCACACTACTGCCACCTGCTGACTAATGACCAGGAACAGCAGGATTCAGTCTTGAAGATGATTAATGCATAGGAAGAAAGACTTACACGAGGTTGTGAGCACATGGCCACTCTTGTACTCCTCAGGTCAAGTGCAGTCCGAGCGATAATACTGAGTTTAAACAGAATTAATTAAGAGAAATATGTATTTGAAGAACTAATCTGGGAGGTTGGATTAATGTTTCTTTACATAGGGGGCCAAGGCATAACTATGTTTTCACAAATACTGTACAGTATAAGGTCAATGGCTAGCTGTTATGTGTCTTTTAAATGCTGGACTGGCGGGACTTATCAACTACATTGATTCTGAACTGCTTCTGCACTTACCACATGTAAAGCCACTGGAAAAAGTATGATTTCCCCAATTACAATATGCTCTTTTTGCAAGTACACAACAACTTTAAGCTTTTCAACAATAGTAAAGTCATGTCATGTGTGGATGTTTACATTGCGACATGAGAACATGGTTTCTAAAGACAAGCAAAAGCAAAGAATGCCATTGAAAGTTCTTGATGGAGAACACATTTGTCCACTTTTTCTCCCAATTGGCTGCATGAGAGGCTTGCTATTTACTAGGTGCAGTTTGTGGAACTTGTGAAATGGACAGACAACGGATGTGCCAGACAGAATGTTTGTCCAGTCACCTGCCACGTCTATTGATAGCGACTGCCCACCAAACCGCAATTGGCTTGTTGAAACGATCGTGTGAAACAAACTCTAATGTTAATTTTTAGACTGAAACTGACAGATTGATTCAGGAAGTTATCTTTTAACTTTGGTTTAGAACCTCTTTCTTCACTAACATTATTCTCTATTCAAAAGTGTAAAATTTAACCACAGCACAGAATAAAATTGAAACATAAAAGTTTATGTTTTTAAATTAATTTCATAGCAGTACATTTCTATTCCATTTACGACTGATTTAAGGCTGTCAAACCATTTGGCTAAGAAAGAACCATTTCTCATGTTGCACTTAATCTTCCAAAGGTAAGTGAAAAATGGGGCCAACTTTTCTCACAGCTGATGAATAAGGCCATGTATACACGTAGCCGGGTTTTTTGCAAACGGGAGATATTTTTCTGCGGCTTGCCCTGTCATCCACACGTCCGCGGGGATTTTTTCCATTACAAACAAAGTTTTCTTAAAACTCCGGCCAAAGTGAAGATTTGTGTATTTCTCTATCTCCATGGTCACGTGTGTCCATCAGTAAACAAAGTTTTACGTTGTCCTCTACACACGTCATTCAATCACATACCTCAAGTTGTTCAAAAAAAAAAAGGGGGGCGGGGGGGAAGGCGGCGTGGAAGCTTTTTAAAATTTTGTATTTGTCCTCTTTGTTTTCCTCTATGGTCCGTTTATGATGTACTCATTGACTGTTGACAAGTATTTTTTTTTAATGAATTAAAAAAAAAAGTCTTGTGGGCGCTGACAGCACTGATCCGCATATATACAGATCAACGGATGACAGTCCGTGCTAGTATCACGTATGGAGAAGTGACGTCAAGAGATGAGCGGTATTTGGCTAACTACTGCCACCTAGAGGCTTGGCATGGATCTCATTGTAGGCCCAAGTTGTGGAAGTGGCGTCGCCAGACGGAGGCGTACTCTGATTGGATAGGATTTGGGGAACTGCTGCCACCTTAAGGTCTGGAATTGTTATATTTTTCCCTTAAAGCATTAGAAACGTTATCGAAGAAACCCGAAGTTTCCGACGTTGTGAAAGTGCCCTGAAGGCACCATTTTTCTTGCGTATCATGATTAGCAACTAGCAAGTTTGTACCGTATGTTATTCTGGTTATTCTGTTATCCCAGAGTCGCCTTTAAGCTGTTTAATGGCATCCCAGTTTGAGTTAACTACAAAACTAAACTCACGACAATAAGAATAACTCCCACTGTATATTTAAATACAAAACATGCTTCGTTTTTAAAACATCGCTAGCCTAGCGCTAATGCTAAAAGCGGAGGGAGGATCCCATCCAAATGCTAACCGGAAGTTAGCACCAACTTCGGTAGTGTTTTTCCTTTAAATAACGAATCTTCACACACAAAAGGCGTGGGAACACATACCCACAGGTAAGATAACACGACACAAAGGCACAAATTCGGTATATGCCACAAAGGAGGCGGGAATTCCGCCTTTTGTGCTCCTCGTTTGCGCGTTCTCGTCGACGTTTGCGAGTGTGTTAGTAGTAGTTACGTAGTGTGTCTGTCTCAGTTGTCTGAAGCATTTCAGAGAGTTGAGATGCGTGCGGTTGGGGGGCGCAGGAGTGGAGTGTGAGTGTTGGAACGCGGTCATCAGTGGACGGAAACGACACTGGTGTGTGAAACCCGGAAGTCGGAAGTCCGTGGCATCTACCCTATTCTTCCCAATGTGTGAAAAATTTGCTATTTTAATACAATTCAATCGTAACTTTATTCTGTACTCACTTTAAGTGTGTACAGCATGGATGCACGGCACCATACTGCCCCCAAGAGGCCAAAACACACAGGAATGGTCAGTATTTGTTCTTACTGTTTTTTTCAGTTTCTATTGTTTGAGTATATTTTATTCTTATTTCACGTTCTTATTTTTATTTTGTCATTCTCCTTCCAAGTTATATTTAAAGTTGGTATTTCATTTATTCAAAGCATTTATTTTCTCAAAATTCAAGGATGCAAACATCCAAGGATTTTTTTGTCTTGACACACATTTTCACATGACATGGCACGAAATAAATTCCCGAGGTGTACCAGGTTAGCCCAGTAAGTCCCAAGACTTGTGAAAATAACACAAGATAAAAAAAATATAAAAGAAAATGTTAATGCTTAAAATAAAAATGAGTAATAAAAATGCAAGAGGCTTGAATTTCACATAATATTTACAACATAATTTGTGCTTAACAAAAAGTGCAGGGATGAATGCACATGATGCTACCATGACATTTTAAAGCAGTTGAGCAGCCTTAGTAGTTGAATCAATACTAAATTTTGAATTCACAAATTGTTTAATCAAATAATCGTGATTGCTATTTTTCCAGCCCAATAATGTACTCTAACCATGTACAGTATAGCAGTTGTAAAGAAGTCAGAATGGTTTTATTATTGACACACATCTGTGGCGGCCGTGGCTCATGGTGTAGAGACGATTGTTCAGTAACCAGAAGGTTGGCTGTTCCATCCTCGTTCTCCCCAAGTCATGTGTCTTTGTGTCCTTGGGCAAGGCACTTCACACACATTGCCTCCAGTGCTACTCACGCTGGTGGATGGAAGGTGCGAATGTTTGGTGGTGGTCGGAGGGGCCGTAGGCGCACATTGGCAGCCACGCTTCCGTCAGCCTGCCCCAGGGCAGCTGCTGGCTACTTAAGTAGCTTACCGCCACTGCAGTGTGAATGTATGAGTGCATGAGTAATGTATCCATTCCATTGTAAAGCGTCTTTGAGTGTCTAGAAAAGCGCTATATAATAATAATAATAATAATAAATAATCCAATGCATTATTATTATTATCTATACAATAACCTTACATACTTCATGAAATTTGTTGATAAGGTCATACTATGCACTTGTCATTCAAAGCAGAGTAAATCTTAATAGTGAAAGTTAGGAAGGGGGGGATAGTTTTAATATATATATATATACAGTATATATAATCCGCCAATTAATCGGTAATCAGCATTTTTTTCTGCCAAAAATCTGTATCGACATCGGCCTAAAAAAAATGCATATCGATCGGACCCTGCAATCAACCATTCAACTTATTTAACATGTATACATTAAAATAGATAGAATAAATAGCACTAATTGGAGAGAATACCAAATATGTATTGATTGGAACTAAAAGCATGAGTTTGAAGCTTTATTCCCAACTATAGACATTCATCTGTCTATCCACGTTTTCCTAAACCAGACCTCCTATTATTCATTTTTTACTTAATGGATTCCTTAGTCTCTCCACAGTAGGTGTGTGTCCACCCAGGATCTTACCAGGAGTTACAAGGTTATTGCCAGCTAAGCATTACCAAAATTGGTGGCGTTTAAAGCCCTTTGTCTTCTTGCATTTTCATTTTTGAGTTCCCTCTGTTGTGGTTCTGCTTTTGCAGTGTGCTAACTGGTGTTTGAGGCCGACGGTAAGAGCGCAGCACGGCACAGCTGTGTGTTTCCATCTGCGCGGAGCTCCTGCCTTGATGATGTGTAGCCATAAACATTAAAAAGCTGCCTCAAGCCAATAAAGGATGCGCTACTGTACCACCACCCAGCAATGCAGGAAGCATAGCAATTGTTTCTGAGTAATTTGTTTCTTCTGACATTCTTTTCCCTCCTGTGTTGGCTTGTATGTGCGGAGAGTGGAACACTGAGGCAAATATGCTGATATAAAATAATAGAATTACAAATAAATAGTTGACCTTGAAAAAAAAATTGAAATCTCAACAGAAAGAACAGGAAATTAATAAATCAGGGTATGAAATTCAGAAATGTGAAAAAAATACTTGCAGATCAATATTGGAGCTTGTACTTGTGCTGCCTTGGAAGTACATTTTCTTCCCCTCAGCTGCCACTTTTATCTTCAGTCGTAAAGCACCATGATTACAACTTCTCATGGAGCGGCACTCCTTATGAATAAGGGCTTTTTTTTAATGACTCTTAAGCCTGCATGTTGACCTATAGAGCACTGAGGGTATCGTGCTGAAGATAAAAACTCTTCGTCTCCAAGCAGCCTGTTGTTACTTGTCTTGTTCCGTTACCATTTTTTGCCCCCCGATTCCGATACCCAGCTTTGCAGTATCGGCCGATGGCGATACTATACTGATACCTAAGTTCGTTTTTTTCTCAACATGAAAAAGCTGTCCTGCCATTGGTTCAGAGCATTCAAGGGCCAATAGGATATCTTAGCTCGGCATGCAGTGAAAATGTCACACATCAGTGATTGTCGTGCATGAGCAAGAGACAAGATGCTGCATCCAAAGTCCTATATTAGCGTCAAAATTAATGGTATCGGCATGTTACTTGTTAGTACTCACAGATACCGATACCACTGTTTTAATGCAGTATCGGGGCCTCTGCCGATACCAGTATCGGAACAACACTAGTCTGATTAACTATCACAGTTTTATTTTTTGAATTAGGTTGGTGCACAGCTCCTAAATAGTTTGTAAGATTGCCAATTTGATTCCTTGCAGTATAGTTGAAGTATACTTTTGCAAGTTAATGAGACCCAATTGCTTTGTAAAGTCAGGAGGCACATACACCAAAATGAAAATTCATGGCCAAAGGGTAACCAGTGCCGAAAACCGAAACACCCATAATACTGTACTCTACCTTAAAAAAAAATAACAAAAATTCCTTGGCTGGGTCATTCTCTGCACTCAATTGGGCATCATGCCCTACATGCAATGTGATCATAAGTGTGAGCTCTCTGGCAGTCCTCGGCGGCCAAGCAGCCTTCTGCTCACAGGCCAATTATCGGCTGCCACGGCGCCGGAATTTGGGCTCATTTCCCCATGTCGAGACACTACCTTCGTTCACTTCAGCGGGCCGTCAGCGCAAAGTAAAATTTAATATTTTCTAATTTAAAAAATCATTTTGATGAAGTATGCTGACCATGAATAGAATCAGGCAAAACATTCAATTGCTTTTCCTTTTTTTTTTTTTCCTGGAGAGCTCAGTATTGTTTATTTTATTTTATATATATATATATATATATATATATATTATAATTTTTTTGTTTGTGGTTGATTATGTGTGTGTGCGTGCGAGTCTGTGTGTATTCATTAGTTCACCTAAAACCTATTTAAAAAAATCCCATACTAATAATATAATAATAAATTGCCAAATGCAGAAACATCAATGTAAGTTATCACGATGTGGTGGTTCTCACTAACAGGCAGAATTAAGTAACCAGAATTAGGTTAAAAAATTCTATATACGTAGACCATGTTTCCACATAAATTTTGATATTTGGTATTTATTTGAGGCAGATATTTTTTCCATTAAAATGTGATTTAAGATTTAAGAATTGTTTTTTTTGCGATAGTAAGGGCTACAAGTGTAGATTGAAATTGTTTATGTGGTAAGTCAGTTGTTGTTAGGTCACCTAGCAAACACAAGTTTGGCGATAAAGGTATCCTACAGTCCAACAATCAATTGCTTTTCCACTAGATGACAAAAGGTGAATAACCATAATTAGCTTGTATATCCACTTTTTGTGAATCATTTTACAAAGTGGTGTGCTGTGAGAGTTCCTCTGATGTGAAATATGTGCCTTGGCTCAAAAGAGGTTCATTCAAAAAAATAATCATTTTTGAGTTGGAACAGGTGCCTTGATAGCTGTTATGTTAGCTGGCGTATGACGCAACTGGGGTGGAAATTGGGGAAAAAAAACAAAACAAGAGGCCATCTTCGAGCACAGCCCAAGCAAACTCCAGCTCAGACGCCAAGAAAACTGACAATTTTATTTGAGCGCATGTACTCGCACGCGCACCATGCATGATCTTGACACAGAGGTTGCAGTTACACTTTAGGCCAGAGGTGGCAGTCATGAGTAAAACAAAAAAAAAGTGACAAACTCCGCAATGCATCATTGGAAGACATGCTTCTTTAGACTTTTGATTTCATTTGCTGTTCCTATCATGTGTTCCATCATCAATGAAGGTAATAGAGTCTGTTTCCCCAAAAATCATGAGGCCAATCCATGACAGGACCTCCACACAGATGCGCTTTATATTTGGGATTATGAACAGATCATTTCATTCTCTCCTTTGATAAAGGTTAATCTTTCTATTGTCAGTCTTTAAAACTTTGTTCCTGTACTTTAGTTCATAAGTCTTCCTAGAATAGTAGATTAACTCCTGCCCTCTTGATGACGCTAGTCGCTATGACAGTTCTTACTGAATCATTAGAATCAGTTCATCTAAAAGAATCTCGCCATCGTTAATCCGTCAATATATTTCAAGCCCAAGCAAACTGTAACCGTCAATCTGTCACCATGTTTACTTTTGAACTTTGGGTTCCACTAATTAACCCACGTCTGCAGATCTCAGATCTTTACTGGGTTTATCTTCAATCAGCATTTCTTGAATGTATTCATGACCATAAGCATTCAGTGATTTATAGACCAGTAGCAGAATTTTGAAATCTATTCGACAGCTCAGCCAGTGTAAAGTTGCAGTTGATTGTTTGTTGTAAATCAGTTTGAACAGATTTCACGATAGTTTTGAAAGTCAGGTGGTATTGAGTCAAGACAGCTAGTGGAAGGTTTCAACTGCCGAACCAAATCTCTTATAGTTTTTTGATCCACTGAATCAAATTCTGTCATGGTAATTGAATTATCCCTGGGTAATTTTAAGTTTAATGTAATTTTGCTCAATTTTGCTGGTTTGTGACTGTTAGACTTGATGGATTGAACTTTTTCACTAAAGTAGAAGGCAAATTCATTGCATGTATCTGTTGAGATGAGTTCTGGTGCTATTTGATTTGGGGGACTTGTGAGTTTATCAACCACAGTAAATACAGTGTGAGTATTGTTGAGGTTCATACTAATGATTTCAGAAAAGTGTCTAGCTTTGACTCTTTGTTGAAATTACAGAGACATTTGTGGGGTTTCCATCCAATTGTTTAAATTTTTTTTAAAGCAAATTTACTGATAATGTGCAAAACGGACGTGTCACTTATGCCCGTTTTCATCTGTACTTCTTTTGTGAATATTGAGAGGGGACTCCGCCGCTGTAGGTGGCGGTATACACCATAGAGATGTGATCCTCCATTAATTTAAAAGAAAAAGAACAACAACAGACAGCGACAGTAATTCTTGATAAACCGTAGTTTCTTTTCCATCTAAAATTGCATTAATATTTGCTTCTTTAATTAATTCCCAAAATATTTCAGTTTCGTTATCCCCCCAAACATACCTTACTTTATCGTCTGCCATTGCTTTGCGACTACAAACGTACGTGTGACGTAATATCCAGTCAAAACGTGTGACGTGTATCCAGTCTTGTCACCGTTTAATCGCAAAACCTGTTTCCATAGGCAAAATTTGCATTTTCCTTTTTTTCTCGATACGCTTCAAAATCCACCCCTTCTAAGTGCAGAAACTTTTTTGCAAATTTTGGGCCCTTTTTTGAATTTCTAGCGCTTCCTTTCAGTTTTATTTTCGCATTTCTTGAAAATTAGAATAAAAATGGTTGGATGGAACACTATTGCACGAAATCTTGTCTGTACAGGTCAAAATGAACTTGGAGTTGGGTTATTCTCCACTTTTGCTCCGCTTTCCTGCACTTCAATTTCAAAGTTATTATGTTTTCGTAGCTCACTTCCAAAGTGTTTTAGGTCGGCATGAAATGATCTTAGTAATAGGAGCAACAGCATCCAGGACATCTGGGATTTTTACAGGTGAATTCATTCAACGGTCTCTGCATTTACAGTTGGTGACAAAGCCATTCATTTCATTATTATATTGCTTGTGTTTTAATTTATAGGCTATATCTAAATTAACATGTATACATCCTAATGTTTTGAATTAATAAAAATAATTTTGCTGCTTTTGCCGATGATTTAGATTTTTGTCGAGGTATCATTTCGGTACCGGTGTTGAGGTATTTTATGCAGGTATGTCAAAGTAAAAAATATTGGTATTGTGACAACACTACAAAGAACACATAAAAAGGAGATCTGAACGAGCCAGATGTTGAACCTCAACAGATGAAATGTCAACACCTTTCGATTTATTAATCGATGACTATTTGGACATTTGTTTGAGTGGGCGTGGCAACTTAAAATTTAAAATAATTTGTGGACCCAGATCAGATATTGTGCCATCACTGAAACCTGCGTCACTTCTCTGGCCCAATAATCAAAATAATAATAATCATAGTCATAATCATCATAATAATTGGTAAATTGTCTCAGGCTTTGAACACAATTTAGAGTTCATTCACTTAGAAAGCACTCAAGTATGAAAGCTTGATGTGCAGGTTGAAAAAGTGTGTGCGTGCGTGTCAAAAAACAGTACAATAATGTAAAAGAAAAGAGAGTAGCAAAGATGAGAGAGAAAACGATTAAAGCATAAGGGAGAAAAGGCTAGTTGCCTGGTGACAGAGACAGAACGACTGAAAGGAGAGAAGGTGAAGAAGGGATACAAAATGAGGAGGAGGAGGAGGTGTGGAGATGTTTTACAAGTGCAGAGAGTTACTGGTCACGATGCTGCTGCTGTGACTCCTACTGCACTTGCTTAGGAACTCTCAAAGGAGGAAGACAAATATGCTATTTGTCTTTAGCCGCTGTAACTGTCAAATTGCGCAACTTCCAATTGCTAACGTACCGATGTAAATAAGCATATTCATGTGTGTCATTCCAAATGCTGTGGAGTGATTCTGTTCTCAACTCATAACTTAAGTAAATGTTAAAATTTAATGTGAAACAGTATGAATATTTCATGCCACTATTATTGTGGTATGAAAGTATCAGTTATCACATCCGAATTACCACAATATTGCAAAAACACAACAATATAAACAAACAGCGACTCGCCTTAAAGTTTTATATTCAGTGCAAAAATGCTGCAACAACATGTAAGGTCCCTCAAAAGGCAATAATCATCATAGAAATGAGTCTAAATATTTTGAACGTTTCACCCTCAAATGGCTATTTTTAAATTTTGGAGCATACTTTATATAATATACGGTATCTCAAAATATCGTACTTGTTTTTTAAGAGTTCCTATGCAAAGCAGCTTTTTTTGTGGAAGTACACAAATTGACTGCCCCTGTTTTGTTTTAGAAAATAATGGAATATTTTATTACTGATCAAAAAGAAGAACAAAAAACACACTCACACACACAAAACACTAACAGTGTCTTTTTATAAGCTGCTGTGTGAATGCAAAGTGCTGGGTGAAGGCCCACTGCCAGTTCCTATTCACACACACTGCAGCTTAATCATTTACCCTTTTGAATTCTGCACGGTTACCGTGTCTGTACCGCATGTGCAGCAACTACGCGTGTCCTCGGGATCTTATTCAAAAGTGTATTTATAATACTCCACTAGCTGTTGGTTTGGATTTCAATTTTGAGTTATGGGATTACGTAATTTATTTCAGATGTTCACATTAGATGTATACCTTCCTGGAGGACTTTTATCCAGCTCATTATCTTGAGTGACACACTTACACACCAGCAGTGTGTTTCAACATTGTGACATACTTGCGTGTGCGAATGTCCGCTGTTTTAGAACACATTCAGTAGCATTTTAAAACACTTCCAATTTTGAGACAGTGTTGTGTTTTTTTTTTACATGATGATGAAGTACAAAAATCACACCACTTGTTTAGACTGTTTTTGTTTAAAAATGTTCATGTACTGTATAAACGGAGTCAAGATGTTTCTTTGCTTACCTCTGCCAAGTTCAAATGTGCAAGGGCTAGTGGTATTGCTTTTTTAGATGCTTGTTTTGTTAGTTAGCCAACTTCACAACAAGTTTTGGGGTGCGACTGGAAGGGTCCCGAGGTTGATGCCCCTCTAGCACATTTTGATGCCCCTTCAGCATGCCCGTAAATAGGCGGGGGACATTGTAAATTGGCTGGGGGGGGGGGGGGGTGTATGCCCCACCCCCACTCAAGTGGATGCCTTTGTCCCATTGCCCCCCAGCTCCCCTACTCCTACACCAGAAAGATGACCACAGCATGAAATTGTTGGCATCAAATAACAAATAAAAAAAAGTAATAACTCCAACTCTTCGCTTTGTTTAAATATCTGATCATATGTTTATTGAACAAATGCTCTTATTTGCAAAATGTTGATTTTTCTTTTAACAAATTGTTCAGGGAGCTCTCAGGGTCATCAGCATGTCTTAAAAAGTTAAAGAACTTAAACAGAAACATAGCTCCTTATAGTTTTCTCCAGTAAATAAAAAAAATCCCAAATTTCAAAATTGCTGAAATGTTAAACTTTTACTTATGTTTATTTCAATTTGAAACAAAATGAGTGTAGAGAGCAGCAGCATCTCTTATAAATTGAACTGAAATCAATCAATCAATCAATCAAATCAAATAAAAAATATATTATATCATAAAAATAAATTTAAGTTCGCTGAAGTCAACAAGTTTAATTGATCTCATATCGGGTGTCAGATTTAAAAAAAAAAAAAAAGGCCAATGGCGATATCAAAATCACGAATATGGACGCTGTTAATCGGCCCGACTTACAGTATAATCGGTCCATCCCTAATCTGGACCATGAAAGAGTTTGAACAGTATTCATTGTACATTTCTGAGCCCACTGCAAATGTTTTTCTTTGGCATTGCTTTGGGAGGACAAAATACAGTTTAATGCATGATTGCAATCTTTTAGAGAATCCAGCGTTGAGAAGGTTGTGGGCTACCAAGAAAACAGCAGCCACAAAAACCTGTTAGCTGCTCATCAGTAGCCTTGTCTGGAAATATTAAACCTTTGCTTGACAAACATTCCTAAATATTACTTTATTGGAATGAAACTATCCAGTGAATCACACACAAATTATTTCACATTATGCTGATTTTAATGACGTGTCCAGTGTTCCCTTTGCAAAAAACTTTCATCAAGAATAAGATCATTCTTTTTCCTCATTCTGTTTAAAAACTGTGACTTTTTTTTTTGAATAATGTGGAACAATCTTCTTTTCCTCCTTTAATTGGGATCACTTGAGAAATCATCCCAGAGAACCCCCCCCCCCCCCTCCCCCCTCTTAATCACACACACTTTAAAGTCAAAAAGATATTTCCCCTCAAACGAGTTAATCTTAATACATAGCTGCCTCCAACATGTAGACACGCTAATTTTCATATGTGCGTGGTTTGGAGGAGGAATCCATAATTCATGACATGATGTTGAGTAAAGGGTGAATCCACAGAGGGACAACGCAACTTCCTGATAAACATCCACCTCATTTCCATCCGCTCTTGGTTTGGATTTTCCAGTCTAGTGGAATAAAATATTCACACATATTTGAAGATGTAGTTGAGTTGCCAACAAGCGGTCTTCTCTCTGATTTCTTAATGGATACAGCAACCATTACAACATGCTGGTTGACTTTCGTTTGCCACCAGCAATGCAAGAGCAATACATATGGAACAATTATCCGTTTTAGTCCAAATTTAAACAAAATATTAAACAATGTTTTTCATACATTCAGTGATTTCCAACCAGTGTAGTGTAGAGATAATCAGGTGTGTCGTTGGAAATGATCCAATTTTACATAATTGATCTGAAAATTAGCACTTTAGATACGGTACATGAAATTTCACCCCCAAAAACCCAATGATAGACCTTATATATATCCCAATATAATAAAATAGGCATTAATACATCTTTTGCCCTCACAAAACCTTTAAAGACTATGCAGGTAATGTTTTCACTTCACTTTTTGGCTTAATCATTTACAATGAACTTGTTGGTTCCGAAACACACATGGTGAAGTGGGTCATTTGCTGACTTCCGATCAGTTCTGTGGGTTCAGTTCCCACTCAGTGACTATGTGGATGTGACTGTGTGCAGTGTAGAAAATGGCCGATGTTGGTTATGATGACACTCTCTTTTAGTCTAGACACACTTCCAAGAACACCCTAATGAGGTCGAGTCATTTTACATTTACAATGTGCACAAATTACAGTGAAGGCATCACTTCATAACCAGAACGTTGTGTGCCTCGTTGGCTGCAGTGCATTCTGATCTAGTCTCATTTCAAACCATCTTTTTGAATGTTGCTGTTTTAAATTGTTTTGTGTGCAAGTTAATATGGAATAATAAGGCAATGAAAATACACATCTTCAATATCGCTGCTATGTGAAAAACATTTATGTCCATTTTTGTCTTTTGTTGTTGTTGCATTTTTATGTTTTTGGGATGAAAATGAATGCAGAAATAGTTTTTCACATAGCAGCCATGATTTATAAAATAGATGGAGTATCTGTGTGTGAATGGGAGGGACCCAAGTGGAAGAGTGAGGTTACAGAGACCAACATGGTGGAGGAGTTTAAGTATTTAGGGTCAACAGTCCAGAGCAATGGAGAGTGTGAAAAAGAAATGATGAAGCATGTGCAGGCAGGCTGGAACGGGTGGAGAAAGGTGTCAGGTTTGATGTGTGATAGAAGAGTTTCAGGTCAAATGAAAGGAAAGGTTTATAAAACTGGGACGAGACCAGCAATGTTGTTTGGTCTGGAAATAGTGCCACTGAGGAAAAGGCAGGAGCTGGAGGTGGCAAAGATGAAGATGCTGAGGTTCTCTTTGAGAGTGACCAGGATGGATAGAACCAGGAATGAGTATATCAGAGGGACAGCACATGTTTTGGAGAGGCTTTGGAGAGAAAGTCAGAGAGGCCAGACTGAGATGGTTTGGACATTTCCAGAGGAGAGATAGTGAGTATATTAGCAGAAGGATGCTGAGTTTCCAAATGCCAGGCAGGAGGTCTAGAGGAAGACCAAAGAGGAGGTTTGTGGATGGACTTAAAGAGGACACAAAGGTAGTTGGTGTGAGAGCAGAGGATGCAGAGGACCGGGTTAGATGGAGGCACTTGAATCGCTGGTGTGACCCCTGAAGGGAAAAGCTGAAAGGAAAATAAGAAGCGATGATTTATAAAATAAAACACAGCCTTTTCTTTTTTTTCCACCAAAATGTTGCACTTATGCTCAACACTGTCTATCACAAATATTTTCAACTTGAAATAAAAGTCATAACACACAATAAACAAAAAAAGCCACAAAACTCAATAGACATGAGAGGAATATGATGAAATGAAAGTAAATAACAAACACATGACATGACTCAAAACAGCCCTCTTTTCATGCTGTAAAATATAAAAGAAGCCACCCCAGTGTTATGATGACTTCTTCATCCTAAACTCTCTCCCGCTTTCTCACAAACAGTGCAGACACAAATACAGTAGAGACAATAAATAAAAGGCAGGAGGTGCATACATGTTTTAAACTGTAGCCACATCAATTCTTTTGTCCTGTTTTCCCATCAGCATCTTTTGGTTAATCTCAATGAAAAATGTATTCACAGTATGTGCAAAGTTTGTGTGTTTTGTGTGAATGTCTTGATTAATGGAGAAGTATAGTTGGCTTTGCAAATATAGATTTTATGACGTGTTTAACAGTTTTTTCGACATTTTAGTAAAAATATAAAGCTTGAGGTTGCGTCCTACTGTAGACAGAGACTTGAGCCTTCTTTTTCGTCTTTTTGAGTGAAGACACTTTTATCTGTCTTCGATAATCAATCAATGTGTTGCTTACGACGGCACCAGTTTAACTCACTTGGTAATTCTACGTATCAGCATTAGTCATCAGTCTTGGCTTGGTGACTTCGTTGTGGTCAGTAAAGAGCATGACGATCAGCAGGTGCGCTACAATGACCTCCATTGTGCAGGCTGGACTTCACATTGTGTTCTTTGAGTCACATAATGCCTCCGAATGTCACATAATAATAGATGCCGTTCTGTTTGTGAGAAGCCGTTGTTGTCTTGTGACTGACTTCCAGCCTGATATATACAGTGCTGCTCCAAGAGGTCCTGATGATTCAGCTGGTAATAAGGTTTCAAAATTACGTTTGCAATCTTCGTTAACTACTTCCATTGTCTGATCGGAATGCACAAATAAAAGTTCAGCTACCTCCTGAAAGTGCAGAAATTGGACAAATTGCTTAGGCTAGCGATGTCTTACTGTTTGTGCGCCTGTCTTTTTTTATGGCAAAATCTAGTACCAGAGACGGTTCTATAACTGTAGTAATAATAATAATAATAATAAAAAAACAAAACATATATTCTACGGTTACACCATGACCGGGCTGGAGTAAATGGTGTTGGATCACCATAGACCAGGTTTAAGGAAGCCTGGTCCTCGAGAGCCACTGTCCCGCCTGTTTTCCATGTCTCCCTTCTCCAACACAGCCGATTCAAATGATTGATCAGCTCATCAGCAAGCTCTGTAGAAGCCTGATAATGATCCTGCTCATTGAATCAGGTGTGTTAGTGGAAGGATGGAAAACAGGTGGGACAGTAGTGGCTCATGAGGATCAGGGTTCCCCAACCCTGCCATGGACAAACAAAAATGACAAAAAACAAAGACACTGCTAGGATGCATGTAACTGAGGTTACGTCTACCTTGATGCAATCTAGTTCTTTTTCTTTTGCACCTTTTTTCCCCCAGTGAAAATCTATTCTTTGTGTACTTTGTCAATTGTTATTGTTTTTTTTCTTCTCAGCGTTTCTAGTGGAATATTATTACATACAATACTAGGGTAAGCTCCCCTAGCCTGCATTGCATCCGCACTATTCTCATTCGGCCGTCAAAAGGGATAGCAGCAATTACTGTGGGGTGGCCAGTGAACCATAATCTGATGCCTGCTGTGTATGTGTGTGTGCGGCTGTGTGTGTGTGTGTTTGTGTGTGTGTTTGTCTTACCACCTTCCTGTGAGCTCATTTCCATGTTAGATGTGCATCTGTGCTCTGTTCAATACATTAATAAGACCTTTCCTGGTTCACTGGGAATTGTGACTTGCCATCCTCTAGTCGAGGTGCAACATGTTTGTTTGATGTTGAAATCTTAGCACATTGTTGTGGGCCCCGATGCCCTTTTCATGTTACAGTAATGGGAGCAGAGGGATTGTAACTGTTTCCTTGCTGTAGTTGAGGGCAGTTTACAGCAGCTGTTCCCGCTGATGTGATGGGACTAAATACATGGCAATGCTCGAACTTGGCGCCTCAAAGCGAGAGAGTGTTCAATATTCAAATGTGGTGAATGCGGTCTTTGCAATTTTCACATTTGCTCCAGTGACTTTTTGTGTCTGCGCTTGCCCATAGCACACATCTCTTCAACATATCATGCGGAACAAAATGCTACTGTGAACTATCCATTATTTCGCATGATGTCACTACTGCAGGGTTCACCAATTCCGGTCCTTGAGGTCTAGAGTCCTGCAGGTTTTGGATGTTTCCGCCCACTAGCACACTTGATTCATATAATCAGCTAATCAGCATGCCTGATCTTTAGTATAAGGTGTGTTGGTAGGCGGAAATATTGAAAACCGGCAGGACTCCAGACCTCAAGGACCGGAATTGGTGAACCCTGCACTGCTGGTTATGTGGCCAATGACAGGTTGACGCGCTATACAAGTACAGTATGTAGAGAATGTCCCAAAAGTACTAATACTTTTACACAGATAAAAGATTGAACTTTATTGTAAAATTCTGTCAGATTTTGTAGCTACATTATGCAGGTCTTCCTACAATTTCATGTAAGGGTAGCATTGCAGATACTCAATGTGTGCCCTACTAGTTACTCTGCAAAAATGGATGCAATAATCTAGCTCTGTCCACTCTCTGCAGCATATCCAAAGTGCACACCGCTTCAGTGGTAACATTTTTCAACTCATCCAGTGTTCCAGGAAGTGGAAACTTGCTCTATGATAAAATAAATTTGAGTCTGATATCCCCCGACAGCGAGATGCCATTGTGACAGTGCACCGTCTTCCTCAAAAAGGTAGTCACCATAATCGGCAGCAAGTCTTGGTATTACATTGTTTCCCACAGATTTGCAATCTACTCGGGTGGGTGGACTTTGGCGAGGTAGGGGGGGTATATGATGGGATGGGATGGGGGAGGTTTCAGTTACTGTTCCTACGTCTCCTCTAGCCTCACGATCCACAAGTGAGTGATGACAAACTAACGTTACATGCGGTATATCCGGTTGCGACACATTATTTTTCTTTTTAGATATATTTTTAATAAATTTTCTTGAAAACTTCTTGGGTGGTGGCCAGTTTACTGGGGTGGCCCGCCCAAGTATTAACATGGTGTGGGAAACACTGTGTTACATCAGGCTGAATAACATCTCCCGCTAACTTTGACCACTAGCAGTTCATCACTCAAATAAGACAAAGACATAAAGTGAATTGATTGATTTGGGCTGTTAGACTAAAAATAAAATACACTTAAACATTTTTGACGATAGGGAATTTTTGGATTCCATGTACTGTATCATTTATTTATATACCGATTCTGATATTTGGTACAACAAAATAAAGATAACACTATTATTATTATTATTTTATTTTATTTTTTAACTAAAGAAATCTACAATAAGCATCATCAAAAAACAATTTCCACGAAAAATTGGATTTTGCCCCCCCAAAATTAAAAAAAATAATCTGTGAATAGGTAATAAGTGGGGGTTCAGTGGGGGCTCCCTTAACCCTAACCTAACTTAATAAAAATTGAATTGATTAATTTGGGCTGTTAGACTAAAAATAAAATACACTTAAACATTTTCGATGATAGGGAATTTTTGGATTCCATGTACTGTATCATTTATTTATATACCGATTCTGATATTTGGTACAACAAAATAAAGATAACACTATTATTATTATTATTTTATTTTATTTTTTTAACTAAATAAATCTACAATAAGCATTATCAAAAAATAATTTCCACGAAAAATTTGATTTTGCCCCCCCAAAATTAAAAAAAATAATAATCTGTGAATAGGTAATAAGTGGGGGTTCAGTGGGGGCTCCCTTAACCCTAACCTAACTTAATAAAACTGCTGGAACGGCGTGTGTGGATGTTGGAATGCATGGTGAGCAGCGAGCGAATCTAGTGTGGTGTCTTGCCAATGAGCGGTTTATAGATTAACATGGACCAGTGAATTTGTCTGTGCGAGTGAAGAGTGGGCCAGTTGACCAGGGATTCCATTTCACAGTGGCGGGTGTCAAAGGAAGCACCAGTGCTTGAGTAGCCAGTCATATATCCAGCATGTCTATTTTGTAGAATGCTATTGAAGCTCATCTTTATAGTAGTGCTGGATTGGCTGGCAACCAGTTCACGGTGTACCCCGCCTACTGCCCGAAGCCAGCTGGGATAGGTTGCAGCACCCCCCTTGTGAGGAATAAGCGGTTAAAAAAATGGATGGATGGGTCTTTATAGTACATCTATAAAGTCATTCTAATGAGACACAATTTAGCAGAAAGTGTTTGTGACGATTTATTTCAGTAGAGAGCTTAATTTAAGTTTAACTTTCGAGAAATGAGTATTGATGTTTCAAAAGTTAATGAACTATAGAGGCAGATTGTAGGATATTTTAGCAGATCATGAATTGAACAACAGAAGTTTTAAGAGACAGAATAATTCAAGGATATTTTGTTTGCGGGAGTTTTCTGTGAAGATAATAAATGTAGTCTTGCCTATGTTCAATGATAAATATAGCCTGGAAAAAGCATTTTGAATATGCTGCCCACGGGCACCAAAAGCACCCAAGGACCACATGAGTAGTCCACGTGCCTGTTTTGAAAGTAGTTCAACAGTGAGGGGACATTGTGATTTCCAAGGAATGGTGTAGATGTGATCTTTTAAATTTGTATTTATTTATTTTATTCATTTTTTTAGATAAGATAAGATTTATAAAAATGAAGTGCCACACACCTTGTTAACTCATTCACTGCCAAAATTAATTTGAACTATTTCTATTAGTTAGTTAAATTTTTTCCACTTTTGTTAACCAGAGTATGAAAAACCTAGAAAAAAATTATTGTACATTTAGAACAGATCTAAAATTTGTGATTAATCGTGAGTTAACTAGTGAAGTCATGCGATTAATTACAAAAAAATGTAATCGCCTAAAGCCCCTAATTTTTAATAATCTTTAATTCGAAAAAAAAAAAAGTAATTTAAATAATTCTTAAACATTTTTAATAATCTTTTCTTTTTTTCTTTCTTTTTAAAAAAGGAAAGAAAAGATTATTAAAAAATTCGGGGCGTCAGGCGATTACATTTTTTATTTATAATTAATCGCATTACTTTACTAGTTAACTCACAATTAATCACTAATTTTATATCTGTTCTAAATGTACAATACAAACAATTCTAGGTTTTCATACTCTTGTTAACAAAAGTGGGAAAAAATGTTAAACTAATAGAAATAGTTCAAATGAATTTTTGACGTCTATAGTATAGCCGTTAATGGCAGCAAATTAGTTAATTCATTGTTGTTAATTATTGTCAGTGTGGCTACAATCTATTGTCCATTGTGAAATGCTAACTAAACATAATATTATTTTTCATTTCTGTAGCAGAAAGTAATCATACAATAATTGCCTTTTCCTAAGAATCCACAATATCTGCCCACTGGCTGACCTACAAAACTGTTGTAGAATCATGATGGAGAATGGTGGGCAGTGGTGTGGGGAGGTGTGTCTTATCAAAGCGACGGTTCTCCTGTTGTAATGCCAAATTCCACCATAGGGTTTGACAGATGCTGCACACTCAATAACATATAAATAAGGTAATTTAAGCAAATGTGTTATTTCAGATGTGTAGGTAACTAGACCTTCTAATTAATGAGTGCACAAGAAGATTGGTGACACCTTGTCTATACAAAAACTATGATGTTGTAATTAATTTACCTTCGGACACTCTGCCCTTTTATAGTCGGTGTAGCTGCTTGTGAAATTTGAACAAAGATCAAACTAATTAATTGTAATATTGATCTTAAGGTAGCACAGGTTGGTGTGCTCAGAAGCTCTGCAGTGGTGAAAAGACTACTGAAAGATTGCTTTGTCCTGAATATTTGTATAATCTGATTGATCTGGTTGATAAACGGTTGTATTCCCTTGGAAATGTCATCTAACTAATTGGAAATTAAATTACATAAGATAACGACCTTTTGGACACATTATCATTGGCCTTAGGTTATTTGTTGCTGTTACTTGTGCAACATGTGAGTTGACTTGCGTAACAAATACAGAATGTATTTCCTGCTTTCAAAAATTATCTGCAGTCACATTTCAGGTCTTTTATACTGTACTTCCTGCTTTACTACTTCACCTGCATAACCCGAGGCTGCTCTCCACTACACTTGCTCCAAATGATTATGTGCGTGCGCGCGCGTCTGTTTGTGTGTTCACCACTAGAGCTAGTTTACCATATCCTTGCCCCACCCTCTAATTACACAGCACAGCAGTGGTAAAGTCAGACAGAAGGAAGAGACAATAGCAGAGGAGGAAGGAAGGAAGAGGGGGAAGCTGAAAGACAAACCTTCAAACTACTAAAACTCAGTAGGTATAAACAAAAATCAGATGGTTAGCTGGATGGCGCAGTTGAAGAGTAAACATGTCAGTCAAAAAAAATTATGAGATATTTGTCTAACTAGGCAACACAATAGAGTACATTATTTTGTTTACTTTAAAATTGTAATCCTTCCTTGTTGTCTGTTCCAGTAGTTAGTTTTTTCCCAATTTTATTCAGTTATAGAATTGTAATTCAACTGGTTCATTGTACTGCTTTATCTACTTATTGAATTAGCGAGTTAACCACCACAACAGCTACAGCAAGGTGGTTGGCCGCTTTAACCGAGTTATTCATCCTTCCCTGCAGCCGGCCAGCAAGTCAGCTGATCAGATAACTCGGTGGTGCTGCGTGTGGTGGTGGGGGGGGAGTGGCTGTTGGCTGTTGGCTGTTAAAGTTCCTCGTCCTCGTCTGCCTCCAGCTGAATGGTAGGCAAACAGTTAGTTGGTGTGTGTCGATGCGAGGCTGCTGGTCAGCTGCTTCCTGATGCCTCCTTTCCCCCTCCAGGACCCGGCACTGTTGAATCAGCTGAGGACCAAGTGAGCGGTAAGTTGGGCCTTGAAGCCACGGAGATGGATGCATGTGACAAGCCACTAGATGAATGCAGGGGAGGGCTGTTTTCGAAAGGTAGCAGGCAGCGAAGACATAAGACACAACTTGATTGTTTTTATATCTGTACAGGAACATGTAAAATGTGTGTGTGTTTGTGTGCAGCTGTGGAATCTGATTACGCCCTTTTCTTTGAAAACGGCTGATAGGCTGTTTGCCTTTTGGTGTTGGAACTTGCAAGAAACAGACCTGCAGGGACAGAGGCTGGTCATGAATGTTCTCTCCAGTTGGGTCTCGTGATCAAGTGATGATATGCAGCAAATAATGACTCTTGAAACGGTTTGTGAGGTTTAAGTTGAACAAAATGGGTGTGTCAATTTTGGAATTGGTGGTCAAACTCACTTAGCATCATGCTGCTTTCTTTATTAATCATCAATTTTGCATCACTGACTGTAAAGACACTAGAGTTTTTGTAACGTGATGTTAGGTTAGTCTTTCACCCAAAAGTGTTCAAACCAGTCAAGTCACACACAAAACGATCCCTTAAAAAGACAATACTGTATGTTTCTTATAGTGGTCGCCGTTAGCTTTGGTAACAATGTATGACTGCAGTGCTACTAAGTTGTATAATAAGATCGAATACTTCCTATCTCATCCTGCTAAATTAGGTCACTAAAATATCAGAAACACCTTTTACTTTGATGCGTCGCTGTTTCTACACCACAGACATGATCTAATTACAGTAATCAGATTAGACATAATCAGATACTGTGTCTTCTTGCAAGTATATTTAAACAAAAAATGAATCATGCATACAAAATAATCAGCACTGCAATAACCAGTATGTTGGAAATATTATTTTTTTTAGTTCCCTCACAACAATTTATAAGACGTACTGTATTTACATATATAAGGTAAATCTCAGCATGGTGAAGGAGTGCTTGGCTGCCTCAGTTGATCGGTTTGGGGTTTGAAGCTCAGCTTCTCGTGTGTATGTTTGCAGGTTTTCCCTGTGCTTGTGTAGTTTTTTCTCCTTCTGAAGAAAAAATCATAATGATAATAAAAATCCATCCATAATAAATATCTGTGATTATAATAATAATTATTTTTGTAATAACAGTGGTAGTAATAATAAATGTATATAATAAATAAATCTAATTTCATACCGCATGCATGTATAAAATTGAGTGTAGGGCAACTTAAACGATGGAGAGGGCTAAAAGTTTTCATCAGCGCTTCTTGCACATTTCCTAAACAGATGTATGACAAAAAGGCAATTTTTAGTACAAAATATGTGCATGTCTGTTTTTTAATTTTTTTTATTAAACCAATGTACATAGGGTTATCGTAATAGATTTACATTTTCTAAATATCGCTGCCATTGGACTGAAACCTTGTTCCCCCCAAAATGGTCACTTTTGAGGAGACCTCAAAAATAGCATGTTTGTTCAACCATTAACATTGTATCATCAAAGAGAGAAAGACATTTTCAACAATTCTACATTGGTCAATGATTTGTAAAAAATGACTGATTGGCCTGACCAATGGTATAGATTTGTGAAAAAATATGAAATTTGCCAAATTGTGATTTATGAGATTTTTGCCTGACGCCAGCAATATGCATACATAAAAGCTGCTTAATTACCAAAAAAAATGACCACATACACATAGAAATCCCCATTCAAACATTGCACAAAAACTGACAACAAGACGGCCGACATACGCACCAATCGCTAATGCTAAATGCTATCTTGGTTGACTGTTAAACAGCACATCTCCAACTGTCTCCGCCTGGATCGCTTCCAGCTATCCTGCACGAAATAAGTAGCATACTATTGATAATGAGTTGATGTTTGTGCAATTACAACTAATACCATAGCAAACCCCAAAACATAACAGCATGCATTATTGATTTTCTTGTTGTAACAAGTGGTTACTAACCACCATTTCTCCTATGCCCAAGGGGTACTTGCATAATATGTGTTTTGAGAACTGGGAAAACTATAATATCAGCTGTGTCATTCCATTGTTGAATTGGAGTGTGCATCTTGTTATGCGTGTAAGCAATGAGTGAGGTGATGATGACACTAAACAAGGAGGCAACAAATAAAGAATGCAGTTGGTAACTGAATAGGACACAGTAGACCTATTATTGTTGGCTTGCTATGTATTTTTCTCACTAAACGGAGAGATGATGCTTGGACTCGCATTACTGTTACTTGTTGTGCACTGCAGTTTGTATCAAGCAAGGTCACTAAATTCAGCTCATCACTACTAAACTAGAAGTAACGTGATGAACGATGAATCCTTCAAATAGTTCGTCTATTTTTTTTCACCAGTTTCAGAACATTTTCCTTCACTGCTCGTGATGCAGCAAATGTATAGTGAATCATAAAACACTCATTTGAAAAGAAAATGATGAAACTCTCCTTTCGCATAATGTATGCAATGCAAACGTTTCTTGACTGAATTGTTTTGCTTAAGGTGACTGGCAATCTGGTTCAATGAGTAAAAGTAGTCAGTCATAACAGTCAGCAGCTACGCAGAATAGAAGTACAGGAATACTTTAAAACAGGTTTGACTGCAGAGAAAAACACATCTGCAGCATGTTGTCTTTGAAGCCTGCCAATGTTAGAAAAGTCAATAGCTGCAGGAATGACAGGAGGCCTGAAAGTGTTTTTGAGTAACTCCTGTTGCATCACATTTGCTTTTGCATTCTCACTTGCTCTTTTATGAGGTATTTAATAGTCAAGTTATAGTCAATATAAATGAGTCACTGGTCCCTCTTCCCATTCAACTATACAAATACACCTTTATGTTACCATAATACCAGGGTCAGATCTGTTCTTAGACACAAATAAGAATTTTAATTTTGAAGAAAAATAACCCAAGCACCTACAAAGACAATTAAACAATTTGAGTTTTATTTTTGCTTGTGGAGGCAGCAGCCACAAGCACATCACTAAACACAAATACCTCGAATCAACAAGTTTGCAAAGCATTTTACTTCTGTGAAGACCTCTGGGAAGTCTTCTACTTATTGCTGCACTTATTATTTAATTTTAATTGATCTCTTTCTATTCTGTTGTTTCTTTTTCTTTACTGTAAACTGCAGCTGGACGGAGTCCAGGAAAAAGTTCCCCACGGGGAAAATAAAAGTATATCGTATCGTATCGTATGTGTGCTGGTTATCAGAAGAAAAGGCTGATAACACTATAGCTATCTATCGCTAATCTGTGCATCACTGTTTAAGTGTCATGACATTCTGATCTTATGACTGAGCAGAATTGTTGCGTTAATATTTAGTGCTGTTACTGGTGTATTAATTATTGTTCCGCTACTTACTTTTTATGCTACAATTTCCATAGGCTTGAAAAGACTCCGCAGGTGCCAGTATTTACAAGTATTTTTTTTTTCCTTTTTTGGGTGAACAAATTACTTTGATTTTAATCTTCTGTGACTTGTGTCCATTTGTTAGTGTTGTTTGAACATAAGGGACAGATGTAGGCAGCCGTGTTAGCAGCTCACACTAGCTGCAACAGGTTCTGCAGATTATTTTTTTATGGCCAGTGTCTATCTTGCTGTGTTAAACATAGAGCAGTGGTCGGCAATTTAGTTCCTTTTTTTTTTAAGAAAAAAATACTAAAAATGTCTCATTAGTAGTAGTAATGTAACAATATTAATCGACCGCAAAATCAAGTCAAGTTTATATATATCACATTTAATCACAAAAGAGTCTCAAAGCGCTTCACACACCCACAACAAATATTAACCACATCCGCTGATCTTGCCACAAGAGGGCAAGGAAAAACAAAAATAAATAAATAAAAACTTCAGTTGAAAAATAAGAAACCTTGAGAAGGGACCTTCTATTCACATTAATTCTCTCTCTTTTTAAATTGGAAGTTTAATGTATGCTCCTTATGTAAACAAGTTATTGTGCACATCTGGCTTTTGTTTGCTCGCGGAAATAATCTAGTACAGCAGCCGTGGGTCACTTTGGACCGGGCCGCACATGCAGTTGAAAGAATAAAAAACGTACTGTACTTCCGGTTAATTGATTAGCCGAGGCTTAAAAATATTTTATTTTGAAAAGTGACCAGATTCTCTCTGTTTACGATGGACTTTTGACCTATGTCAACATGCTAATTATCTCAGTTGCGTAGTACTGATGCTAATCGACAAGTTAGCAAACTGAGTAAAAAACAGACATATTAGGAAAGTTTGTTTGCAACGGAGAAAAGGCCCAGTGATGAGACAACACAGGAGCCTATGACTAAGAAGAAAAAGAAAAGTGCATGGACTTACGGCTACAGGTGATTCCCACGCATGAAGGGTTCTGCGGCGAACGCCTCTTAATTTAGCGTTATGATGAATGAGTTACTCATGGACTTTATATTTGTTCTGAGGTGCTTAGTTATGTTGGCGCATTTAAGGAGGGCGATGCTAATATAGGTACATAAAAATGTGACTTCACATTTATTGTCATATCTACAAAATGCCCCAGTTTTTGTGTCGCTCGTATCATTCATAAGCATTACCATAGTGACCTCACCATATTTAAGCGTTGTTGAAACCCCTGTTATGGCGTTTGTGCTGGTACTACAGGTACATACAAATACATTGTGAATTTGTGTTTGTTTTTGTAGCCTTTAATTAATCTGCCGCCGAACAGCAACCCCCCCCCCCCCCCCCTCGATTTCCTGCCTCAAACATCATTCACAAATGATTTATATAAATGTTGTGAGGATAAGCCGTACTGATAATGAATGGATGGATGGACATAGCAACCAACAAAGTCAAAGTCCGCTATAATGAATGTAGGCTATGAATGAATGACGCGCACTTCATAAAACGCAATCATACCTTGTCGTAGAAGCGTGTCGGCGGTCCAGTTACAGTGCTGTGTAATCCAGAGACAATCTTTAATTCCATTCTGTTGAACCATCATAACATTTTGATTTCATTTATGTGATCAAATCATTTGATTTGAGACATAACATCCATGATGGTATCAAGTAACTTGCTTATCACAAACCACACAAAATTGAAAATAATCTTTTAATTCACACAAAATTATTAAATCAAATTTCCCAACGCGGTATTATGACCTCATTTAAAGAAATACCACAAAGAGCAACAATAAAATAACCAAACTATGGCTGATGCCATTTTCATTTGTTGAGAGGTCAAACTTCCAAAATCGTTCAAATCTCGGACGATAGCCTTACCTGACTTTTCAATGATATTTTAACAGCCCCTGAAATTTTTAGGTTCATATCTTTTTCCTAAGGTACTGGTTGTTATGGACATTTGAAAGATGCAAATACCAAAACTTTAAACACGTTTTTCTCAAAACTAAGGTTTTCTACCTTCCAACATTAAAACTGCTTTAACTTTGTCAATTTTTTTAGGTACGTCCATGTATTATAGATCATTTTAAAGGAAATTAAGTGCAGAATTCAAATATATCAATATCTCAATTTAGATTTTTTTTTGCACATGAGGACCCTTTTGCCAGAGTTAGTCACAAATGATCAAATATTGCGCTTCATTTCAATACATGTGGGATGGGATACAGTACTGTACAGTACTGTATATGGCCTTTTCTGTGGCTTCCCTTCTGATCCTTAATTTATTAGAGTTTTGACTACCTTTGTGGTTCAGCAGTGGACAAGACGAAAAGATCGGCATAGAGAAAGACGTTAGTGTGCCACTATTCTAAGAATTGCACAATGAAGACACAAGAGGGTGTTTATCCTACACCACATGCTGCAACTCGTGTCTAATCACCAGGGAACTCAAGTTATATTCATAACATTTATTTTCAGTTTTTCTGTCATGGAGACACAAAGACATCTTTTTCATATTCCTCAAACTTAACCCTCCAAACACAGTAGAATAATGGTTGTCTTGCAGGCCAAACTATTGAGCAGATGAGCCAGTGACTTTGTGATGAGGGTCAAAGGTCAAATGATTTCCAATTTCCCCTTTAACAGCTTGGCCATAATTGGAAGTAAGGTGATTAACTCTTAAGGATAATGTCGACTTCTAGATGTCCTCCAACATTAAAGGAAGGAAGAAGACGATTACAGCGTAGTCTCAATTTAGGAATGTCCCTGTATACGAACAATTCGAGTTACGCACTAAATTTTTGTAGTAAATTTTTTTAATTAATAAATATGTACGTGCTGTTTTCAGTATAAAACGTGTCTTGGCATGAAGTAGGTCACTTCTTGCACTGCATAAAGCTATTAATTTAACAATGATATACAGTACAAGTATTTGTCGTAGTTTGCAGTGATGTATAACTGCACTGCATCATATTGATTGCTTTATTAATTAAAAACTCAGCAACCATCAATTTCTGCCTGCTTTCGAGTTGTTCTTCCTGGAACTGCATCATCCATGCTGACCTTTCACATCCAGCTGTGGTAGCTTTCTGTTGTGTTTGTCCTGCTGTGGGATTAAGGAGGGATAGAAGGAACTGGTTGAGACGTTTAGATCTGTAATGATGCCATTAATGTGCTACTATGCATGTTTGCACTGTACTGAGCCAAAGACAGTATGAGGTCTATGAACCATGAAATTTTTAGATGCACTATAGAGCTAGACGTAGCAGTTTCTTTGGACCACAGCTGCCCATAAACCAGAATGATTTAATTTCTTAAAAAAAGGAGAATTTTACGTATTTAGTTTTACTCATTTGACCATCTGATTTTAGATGTGTTATGAGACTTTAAAGCGGAAGTCAGGTCAAAAATTTTCCTTGCGATAACATGTCTTATGTGTTTCCGGGGAGTTCTGTGAAGGGGATTTTCAGGATTATTGGGGTACCGAATCCTCTGATACAGGGAATTTGGTTTCTGTAGATCCGGTGCAAGAGTTTAGAGTGCGTTTCTGGCATTAAATCAGAGTTTCCAGTGAAGCTTGGACTCCGCCATGGCTGCCCTTTTCACCGATTCTGTCCATGTTGTATTTGGATAGAATTCCTAGGTACACCCAAGGCATTGAGGGGGTCCGGTTTGGTGGTCTAAGACTCTAAGTACTGTATTACTTTTTCTTGGTTTTGTTGGCTCCATCAGGCTGCAATTTCCAACTATCATTGGAGTTACTCCACAGCTAAGCGCGAAGCGGTTGGGATGAAATTCAGCACCTCCAATTCTGAGGACGTGGTCGGGGATGAGATCCTGCTTCAAGTGGTCTTGTTCAGAAGTGAGGGGGAAAATGGAGCGGGACATCAACAAGCGGATCGGTGCAGTGCATGCAGGGATGAGGACTCTGTATCAGTCTAAGCCAAATCAGAAGGAGCCAAAAGGTGAAGCTCTCAAATTATCATAAATGTCCCCACCTTCACCTATGGTCACGAACTATGGGTCATGACCCAAAGAACAAGATCACAATACAGTCAGCTGAAAAGAGTTTTCTTCAGAGGATGTTTGGGCACACCCTTAGAGACGAGAAGCTCAATCATCAAGGTGCTCTACTGTGCACCTCCTCATCGAAGGGGTTAGGGCATCTTGTTAGGATGCCTCCTGAACGTCTCTCTGGTGAGGTTTTCCGGGCATATCCCACTAGGTGGAGACCACTGGGAGGACTCAGGACACGCTGGAAAGACTATATGTCTCGGTTGGCCTGAAAGTGTCTGTATGAAGTGGCTAGGGAAAGCAAAGTCTGGGCTTCCTTGCTAAACCTGCTTTCCCGTGAGTCGACCTCAGATAAGCAGAAGAACATGAATGGATGGGTGGATGGACAGTGAAAATAGATCTGGATTTTTACCCAGTTGTCCCCATTACATGAAGAAGAGTCATTAACTATGAATGCAGTTCATTTAAAAATAGGGTCAAATGGACAAATTGACTTAAGTAAATGGAGGGTTAGGAGGGGGTGTCTCTGTGGGACATCCAAAGGGTGCACACCATGAATTAGAGCTATTGTTTCAGAATTGTAGGTCTTAATGTCCACCTATACCAAAATAAAATTTCCAAAGTAGTTAGACAAATGAGTCCTTGCCACCATCTGCTTAGACATACAGAAATGTCCAAAAATGCAGTAGCTAAGATTAATGATTTTTTTGTTGAAAACATTGTGAAGGTGTGAAGAAATCCTTCTGCTCTGAAAAGCTCCAGATTGGTGAAGCAGAAGGACCCAGCGGGCACTGTCATCATGAATGCCTCAGTGTTTGGTTAAGTGGTTCTGAAACACTGAAAGGTTTAAAACCGCTGAGGAAACCCAGAGGAGGTCTGGACAAAATAATTAAGGGTTAGTCTTCATTCCCTTTAGCAGTTATTGATTATTGACTTTGGGAAGCAGATTGGTGCCTTTAGCAAAGACCTTCACTGGTGTCTTCAGAGCAGAACAGTTGTCTGCTTTGCTTAAGGTGATCTCGACTCTCGAGGACGCATCAGCCTCGGTTTCTCTGACAAATGTCAGCTCTCCTTTTCATGTGCAATTGACCAGTGAGCACTAATCATCAATTTGAAAACATATACAGCTATACATCTGTTTGTATCCAGCACTTGACTGGTCTGTAATGTTATCATACCAAGTTGGAAAATACAGGAAGGCGTGTCCTCCAATTTGTTCTGCTAATCATGTTCATGAAATCTCTCTGGACTGTTTTGTCAATAAAAGGGTGACTGTAAATGCAACATTGATTGGTGATCAATACGCACACAGACACACACACACAGCTAAACATGGACAAATACTGATCTAATTAACAAAGAAAGTCCAAAATGCTTTATTCTTAGAATTTAAAAGTTATAGATCTGTTTTCTTTTTTTCTGTTGTATTAATCTAGAAATTATGATGGGGGAGGTCACCACATCTTTTTCTTTTTCTTTTAGCCACCAAAGCAATAATTCTACTTCATGTTTCTTGCTAAAGGGATCTTTCTTTTTTTCTTTTCTTCACTCTTAACAGATTTTATAAGCATATAGTACCGTATTTACATTTGGTTCTCCCAATTTTCCATGGCATAATTTTCAAATTTTATTTGCCTTTGAAAATAAATATATAAAAAATGAAATACAGAGACAATTGTACAGACTGAATATAACGATGAGGTGATAATACATTTATATTATTTCCGGTCATAAAAGGAACTAATGAAATGTAACTTCTCCATGTATTTTTAGAAGTAAGAACAATGTTCTTATACACAGGAATGACCTTTATTTCACATTTTTATATAAAAAGATATGATTGACACTGCATTTGTGTGAAAATATGTGATGTCTATGCACTTGGATAAAGCTGTTTTATTTCTCTGCGTTTCTTTCTTCATGCGATCTTCTTGCAACAAGCCCTGACTGGCTTTGTATGATTTGTCCATAGAGCTGCACATTGTGTCTGCATCTACACTGCTGGTTGTTTCCATCTCCCCTGTTGTGTTTGATTCTTCATGCATTTTTAATGTCTCTGTGGTGCTTTATGGTTTTGTTCTTCCTTGTTATTGAGATAGAAGATTTAGCTTGCTCTTGGGACTGCTTTTTCTACTATGAGCTCTGTAAAAAAATCTATGCAGCAGTATTTCTGATAGCCTGTAAATTTCTGATATGTGGGAGATGGTGTGGAGCGTGAATTTAGGGGTACCTCTTAGTATGATGTTGTAAATGTAATGTATTGTCACCTCACTTAGATTACATACAAAGTACTTCCACCCTCATAATTCAGCAATACATCAATTACAGTATTGCTGATCTCCAGTAAGACATGACAACATCCCGTATCAGTAGACTACCCACTACATTGACACGATCAAGATTTTTCAGCCAATCAGCGATCGTGTCCGGGAAAAGATTATATTAATCGATCACTGTTACAATCAGAAGATAGATCAATATATCTATTAAATAAAAAACAAAAAAATATGTTTATATTTAGTCTACAGTCGACCGTCGCCATACGTAGGTGATAGGGAATAGCGAAAACCCACGTATGACTGACATCAGTTGAAATATTCAAAAATGCTGGTAAACAATAAATACAACATATATCGTCTTATTTCGTTGAGCAGATCAATGGCGTCATTGATCAATCGGGCGAATCAAGACATTACTGCCGATCACCGATTTTGCATAAAATACTAGATGTCATCCGATCCCGATCCAGCCGATCAGATCGGTGTAATGTCTACTACTCACATTTATTCACCCTCTTTCATGGTTCTTTTCATGAAATCAGATGCCACATGATAATTGTTAGATTACATGTATACAAAAATTAGTCATTTATACAACTTTACTTACAGATATGAAACTGAAATCACTGCAGCAGTTATTATTATTATTATTATTATTATTATTATTATTATTATTATTATTATTATTATTATTATTATTAATACTACTGCTACTAATACTTCTACTGCTACTTATGTGTGTGTGTGTGTTTTACAAAGTAAACTTAATTATCAGTAAGGAAATTGGAAGTTTTAAACATAATGTACATTTTGACAGAAACACGACAGTCCACACACAGTGAGATGGATAAAAACACTCTTCTGCATTAATGGCGTTTTTTTTTTACAGCGATCTATCAATGACTGAAATTGCGAAAGTGCCTTGAAATATTAAGAGCAGCCTCTCCCTTCTTCAATGCCATGTGAGAGTTATAAGGAGCAGTGGTACACATGCATTCACAATTTCTCAATGTTTATTTTCAACATTTACTAACGTTTATTTAGTTTTGTTTCAACGTGTTTAGAACCAGCACTAATTCATTTATGCTGATTGCTAAAAAGCTGAGTATTGTTGTGTATCTGAGACTTAGTTTTCCAAAAAGTCCATTTCAAGTATACAAAACCTAAAGCCTAGTATGCTTACGAAGGCTCTTGACGCTTTTCTTCAGCTTGACAAGCTGGCCGTCCCCCTCCTGTCGTCTTGCATGTGCCTGTCATCTTGAAAAGTCTTATTTTATCAAATACTAATGGGGTGAATAATTTAGCTGTCCATCTTACCACATGCCCTGATCGGTGCGCTTTCAGCGTGATCTGAGATAGGCCGGGTACAACACATAAAGATAATCGGGTTGCTTTTGTTCCGTTTTTTGCCACTTCCCAACCAAAGATGTCAAACGCCTGACAATCTTCTGTTTTATAAGATTACCCTCATGTCTGAGGTGTGTTATGAGGATTTGTCCCAGTAATAGGGTCAAAATGAGCCGGGCCGACAATCTTAACTAATGAACATGATCAATATTTATGACCAAAAATCTTTACTTTTCTTGTGGGGGAAGCTGACGTCTCCCGAGCCATTTGACTCCGCAGACTGTGACGTGACGGAATGTAGCCAATCAGAGGAAGCGGCGGTAAATAAAACAAAGTTATGTCTTGCCCGTTGTCCATCCATAGCTTATTCTGCCTCACTTGGGTCTCGGGTATACAGTACATCTTTGGACAGTAGGCGGCCTACTCAATACCGCTTTTTGTATAAATGTCCGTTCCCCAGACGGCAAGAAGTAGGTATTTCCTTGCCAACATTGCCTCGCCTATGGTCTTCTTCGGAAACACTCGGCAACCACCGGTGCATAACCGGAAGAGCTCAGTCGTCTTTATATTTGTGAGGTCCCATGTGATCACGTGAGAGCTCTCCCTCAGAGGGCTAGATTCTTGACCAGTGGTGGAAAATAGTCTTTAGATGTGTGGGGTGCTGTGTTGAGATTATCGGAGCACCCAACTCTTAAATGCCCTTTTGTTGTTGTTGTTTTATTTTTATCTGTGGGGTATGCCAAAGATTTTGAAAAATCCTTTCTTATATGTATGCTTGTCCTTAGTGTGATTGTGAGCAGTTCTGCCAGTTAAACTATGGCCTCTCTCTAATCATCTGTTTCAGCTGAGTGAATTGGAGTCGTGTGATAGTCCATCCAAACATTCCCACATTTAACCCTGAGGCCATCGGCAGAGAAGAGAGAATCATCTCAAATACGCTACATTCCTCTTCAATCAAACTGTTATCCGTACTAATAGAGATCAGTCACGACTCCCTTTTGGCTTTGATGGAAGTGGAATAGTACAGACAATACTATTAGTTTTAAGACATTTTTGTCATCACATAACACTGGTTGCATCGTCTTAGGTTATTCATTCTTTTTAGGTTATTCATTCTTTTTTGTAACAAAATGCGGAAAAGTGAAGCACTGTGAAAACTATCATGATGCACTGTTGTTAAGCAGTTGAAAATGTACATGGTTAAAAATGTCTGTGTGTTAACCCGGGTCTGTGTCTGTCTTGTCCAGGTTTCTATTGGTCATCACTATGACTGATGGGGATTATGACTACCTGATAAAGCTCCTTGCACTGGGAGACTCTGGCGTGGGGAAGACAACATTCCTGTACCGATACACAGATAACAAGTTCAACCCCAAGTTCATCACCACAGTCGGCATCGACTTCAGGGAAAAAAGAGTGGTAAGGCCGCCCGCCTCTAGCAAAAGCAGGATGTGTGTCCATGTTTCTTGTCTCTGCCAGTCATTTTAATGGGTTACAGGTATATCATAATATTAGGTCTTCCTTATAGATGATTGTGGCTTATTTTTGTCATATCTGATGCAGCAATAACATTTACAATAAAACCCTTCTCGAACGATGAAAATAATGTACTGATTTAACTAATGTATGCATATCATGCTATGCTTTTTTTCTCTCTTTATCTCGGTGACCTTTTGACAAAATTGACTTGTCATTTTGGGAGATTAACAAATTGATGTCATTTGCATGATCAGCCAACTATTGGAATCCTTCAGTTCATTCTGTGGCTGTGGTGTTTTTCTTTTCAGATAATAAACAGGTTGTTGTTGTCACGTTTGTGTATTGTGAAAATAGCACAAGTTAAACAGATTACATGGGGGAGTTTGGGATCTCTGTTTGGAATCATGTGACTGTTCTAATTTGGTAAAGGTGAATACCCACATGGGAATGTTGCTAGTTCCCAGCTGTCTTTATTCCCAGGACTGACTTATGTAGATGCTGGTGTGGCTGTACACGCACATACACATACACATGTGTATTTATACGTATACATATCATATTCATTCACATGCTGCAACTTTTCATTTTAGATGCTCATTACATTTACTGCTTACTTAGTAAACCAAAATACCAGGAAACTTATGCTGTAGTGTAGTCCAAGGATGTCCAAGCTTTATCCTTCAAGGGCCACATACAGAAAAATCGAAGGATGCCAAGGGCCTTTTTTTTTTTTTTTAACTTTTATTTATCAAGGACATCACAATCAGTCAGTCAAGCAATTAAAGTATGTTGTTTATATAGGATATATATAGGATTTTTCAAGATTTTGGTGTGGTCAGAGACCTTATAACCCACTAGAAAACATCTTCCCCTCTACTGAGCAGAAGGCAAATTCCATCCCTATTTTCAGAACCAAAACATGAGCAATCTGTTATAAGATGACTATTTTTAAAGTAGTTACTTCGGAATGATTCATGTGATATGCTTACAATTTGAACCAAGACACTCACACTTAAAAAACCTGAATGTTGTTACTTTGTTTGATTTTAAATAGTTAATTTGCATTAGAGCTTATTTCAAAAAGCTCTACTTGTATATAAAACATTTTTAGTGACAAACAAATGTTATTTTTAGTATACGTCACAGGCTGCTTAAAAATGGACAGCGGGCCATTAATAAACAGTGGCAACGAACACCGGTGGTGGCATCTGTGCGTGGCTAGCTGTAGCTCCTAGCACCTAGCATAGCGCCCAGCCTAAACGTGGACCATTTTTCAGCCGCATGGCAAAAAAAAAAATGGAGCTCAGCAGGTCCTCCTGCTATTGATAATGTTTAGATCATAATACAGCGTTGAAACGAAAAGTATAAATGTGGCTATAAGAAAATAAAAGGGGCAGCTTAATGCAATTTACCTTGAGCAGATCAACAGGACCACTTTCTGAATGCACACATGCGAGAGTGTAGAGAGGTGGAGCCTATAATTACTGTATACCACACGCAGGATAAAATGAATTTGTGACATATGTGTCGAAACGTCAACTTTCGAATAAAAAAAATTAACAATAAAATACAAATTCGTATATATTTTTTTATTAACTAAAAAATTTATAAAAACACAAATAATGCAGCGTATATAATACTTTTTTTGTGCTCATGTACAAAGTACAAACATGGTGAGTATGGGACGTCACATCAACGTCCATATTAAGGCCATGGTTAGACGTCATATGTCAACCTATTTTGGCGGTCATATGGACGTAGAAATACAGTCCACGACCGGCCGACGTGATTTGGAAACGATCTGGAGGTCCATTGGACGTCGGATGTTTAGAGGATAGTTTTTCCCAAGTTATCTATTCTACATTAGATTACTCCTCTTTGCGACCTTTATGGACTATTCAATAAGAAAATACAGTGCTTTTAAATGTACAATTAATTTAGTTTGCTTCTTTCCGTCTGGCAGACACTTCAGTATTTCTGATAATTACAATACATTTCTGCTGTAAACTCAAGTTCAACCACTACGATTCATCACTGGTCCTCTACTCAGTCTTTTTATATGAGAATCTGGTATTAACTCACTTGAGAATAACAGTGAAAGGCACTGTTTTTTTTTTAAATTCAGAAACTGAAAATGCTACCAAGATCTTTATCCGACTGATCACATAGTCAATAAGAGGTAACGCTCAAAGTTCTGATGCAAAACACAAAACTCTTCATCTTCATCTTTTTTTTTTTCAGCTTTCCTGAAAATGTTAACATACAATAAAACTTATCTGGTATATAACAGGTCGATATTCAGTAAAACAAAAATGCTGCTGCACGCTGCTTCTCTTTTAAAAATATTGCTTGCTGGTCTTTGTCAAATGAGCACAAGCACAGCATGGTTTGTCAAATGTATGTACATAAAACATAAAAGACAATATAGATAACAATACATTCATAAGTAGCTGGAAATTTTCTGTACTATCTGTACCACAAGAGCTCACTTTACACTGGTATTCATCATACAAGCACACTTTTGCTCCCTCTTCTTGTAAATGCTGTTATTAGATGAGAGAAGGGAGAAGTCTCCAACGACCCAATTTGAGGGCGCCATTTTGATAGAGGTCGATGACTGAGACACTGAAATTGTAATCTTGGACTCATAGCATGCGTGATGTCACTCTGAGTAGGAAAGTAAACAGCCAACTGTAGTTTTCTAACAGCTGATAGTTAGTCCGTTGGTGAGAAACACACATACAGAAAGAAACATTGGTTCAATTCTCATTTCCCATTTACAGTAGTTGTCTCTCTTACTTCACTTGACTACATACATTTTAGCATCAGAAGAAGAGTGGAACTCTTGTAACACACTGCCAACTCATCATCTTTGATACAAACAAACGTACACATTTACAATAAACATACTTGGCCCTGTTCATTTTTAAGGTAAAGATTTTCATGATTTATTTTTTTTGGTCACCTGGTAAATGTTACCACAAATTTCCCATGGGATAAAGAAGTGTATGGACAGACTCTCAATCTCACTAGTGACAGTGACGCTGTCTCATTTGTGACAGTCAAAGGTGTGAATGATGCCCGAGGCTTCCCACAGATACACAAACACAAGCGGTGTCTGTGTTCAGGCCTGTTGAGATACCACTTCCTTGAAGTAGTCTACAGATGGAAAATGGAGAATTTTGGACTCATGGATTAAATAGGTCACCTCCCACTCCATGATTGCCAAGGAAACCAACGAAATGATCACATAGCCTGCCAGTAAAGTGTACTTGGATGCATTTGGTAGAATATCCTCTGAACTGCTGTATGTATCGACATAGGGTTTATTTAGTACATGATAAAAAGAAGTGCAAATGGATTGAAATAAAGTATTTCGTAATGCTTTTGTAGATGGACACTTCTTGATTGCAAGAGTGAAACAAATCAAATTCACTCCCAGCCATTTTCACTGAAGCAATCCCCTTCACTCTAGGCTGCTTTACTGGATTGTGACTGATTTTGCAAAGCCCACAGAATATTTTGTTCTATTGCTATAAAAACATGGAACCTACAAAAAGAAAGATTAGAGTCTCTTCTTTCATCAGGAAAAAAAAAGTATATTACCGTTTTGCAGCAATCAGCATAATAATATAGCTAAGTTTCATCGTTATTCACAAATCTATTTAGAATTGTGAGTAAATTAACTTTTTTTCAACATGGCCGTGGTTGATCTCTTATGCTCTGCTGCCTGCTGGTCGTTTGTGTATTTTCTTCCAGCATTAGCAGCTAACAGCTAGCCGCTAAGCAAGTATGCTGACGAGCCTTTGGACTATTTTTCAAAGGCAGTTTAATTGGTGAAAATGACTCAGCACATATTGATGATAACTGCCTGACACAGTTGCATTTCATACAAATCCATTTTTAACAAACCAGGCTTACACAAGTGTGCTAATGTGGTTTTGATGTCACTTTGTCTCTCAGCCCAAAATCTCACTTACTAATGTTACTAGAGAAGACAAGACACAGTTTAAATTCAGTTCATTTAGTTCATTATTAAGTGAAATGTTATTTGTTTATTCATAACACAAAAAAACATTTAATGTTTATCTATATACTCTATTGTTCAATAGAATTTTCATTGTCACTCCAAATGCCAACATATTTGATAGCTGCAACTCTCATACCCTTCAAGTTAGCATACAAGCGTACCTACTGCATCACACATGTTGATCTCATTGGCTTAAAATGGATTTCATAAGAAAAACTGTCTCAATCCTCAATGATTTGGGCAACAAACAGTTAAATAATCTATTCAATCCAATTAAATTCCTCATCAATATTACCAATATTTAGGATGTGGTCACACTTCATAAGATCCATTGTGAACATTTCCTTCTAAAAATTGTGGAAATTGCTCCAATTGGTAAAACTGTAACTCAACAGGCAACCCCCCCTTCTTATTCTGGAATGTGATGTTTGTTGGACAATACATCACACACAATGTCCAATCAGGTTGCACCATTTATGCATGAAACTTTGGACGAGGAAAATTCTGGTATCATTTCATAAAGATTTCAAACCAAAGAACCAAATTATCAAATTATGAATACTACTATACATACCTAACTTATGCGTCCAAACCTAAGAATATTTAACCGAAATTGGCATTTCTCCTCAGGTGTACACAACTTCCAACCCGAATGGAATGACAGCAGGAAAAACCTTCAAGGTTCACCTACAGCTCTGGGACACAGCTGGACAGGAAAGGTGGGCTTTCTTGAAACTATTATTTGAGGAAATTGAGTCATCCAAGCTACATAGGCTCAGGTGCTTATTCTATAAAATGCATTTTATCATCTTGAGTCTTATATTTGTCAACACAATACAGTTTTAAATATACATTTTTTCTATCTACAAATAGTTATTTGGTATTAGGATGGGAAAATGAAACCAAAAGCATCAAAGCCACTCTACCACCAACAGAGATGACTCATAATATGCCTCATAATGACTGGATGCATAAGCACATCATATTTTCTCGTATTTGACGTATACGTATGCTGTGTTTGCTTGTAAACAATTTAGTAGATTATTTATGTGTACTCTGCATAATGTACAGTATGTGTGTGGTCTTTACTAATTAAAAGGCTTTGATCTGTTAAATGTTTTTTTTCAAGTATAGATGACTCACATAAGGATGACTCAGTCACTTACATAAGTTTTTAATTATACTTTGTAGAGCTTTTTATGGCAAAGGGATAAACTAATCACACAGAATCAATACACCTACGTACAGTACATCTGGCATATATTGCACTGCCTCTTCATGTGTTCGTGTGGAAAGTGTTTACATTTAATACCTTCAAGACATTTACATGTAATCCTTTTTTTTTTATAAGTATGTGTTTCATGAGAGTGCACTTGTGTTTGATAATACATATTACAACCCTTCAAAAATTCACACCATCGGCATGGACTAACAAATATCACAAATAGCATCTATGCTATTTGTGATGGATATTTGAACACAATACGGCCATACATAGACAATATAAAAATCCAGACCGGCATAGATCGTTTATCTTCTGCAAAGATGAAATAATATTACTGCCCTGAGAAACTGTTGTACGCACGAGTCTATCTGTCTTATTTATACTGCCCCCTGTTGGTCAAGATGCATACACCAGAAGAAGAAGCCCAAATGTGCATTAAAGCTACTGAACGTAGAATGTTCCATTTCGAATCGCTCCTGCCACCTGCTGATGAAAAATGAAACTGCAATACCGTTCTTCACATACACGCCACGCACATTACTCACATCTGCAGACAGGGCGCGGGAAATTCTAACCCGAATCCAGTCTGAAAATTATTGGCCAAAGGCTTGCAGGAGTACAAATTGTGAACAGCTAAGGTGTTAATCTACTAATTAGAAGGCATTCCAGTCATAAATGGTCAAATAAAAAGCTTATTGTAAAGTTATTTTTGAGAAAAAAGTTCCATAATGCAACTTTAAATTGAACTTTAATGACAAAGATATGGACGTATATCTGTGCTATCCGATTCTAAATGTGAATTAATAACCTTGTATTTTATTACCAATAAAACATTCAATGTACATGTATAATACTATGGAAATTAGCAAAGGGTTGTAAATGTATCCAAAACCTAATTGATGGTCAAGCCTTGTTTGGGCTTGTGTTCCAGGTTTCGCAGCCTGACTACGGCGTTCTTCAGAGACGCCATGGGCTTCCTGCTGATGTTTGATCTCACCAGCCAGCAGAGCTTCCTCAATGTCAGAAACTGGATGAGTATGTTGTTGATGTCACAGTCACATATTTTTTTTTTTTAACTGCATTGCCTTTGTGTCAAATCACAGCTGGATACAAAAGTGGAAATGTTTGGATAAATAAGAGCTCAATTGGTTGCTTGTGTTGCCTTGCAGGCCAGCTGCAGTCCAACGCCTACTGTGAGAACCCAGATATAGTCTTGGTGGGAAACAAGGCAGACCTGGCTGACCAGCGCGAGGTCCAAGAAAAACAAGCAAAAGAGCTGGCAGATAAATACGGGTACGTCCACAGGATGGCACTTAATAGAGATTAATAGTACATTAGTGATGGATGTCATTTTTAGTTGACAGTGGCAAAATGAGATGGCTGAGATGGCTTAAAAACAGTGCTTAATTCATATTCCACAAATGCAATATTAATCAGAATGTCATGTTTAGACTAGTGGGGATGCATAGAACAGAAGATTTGTTCTTGATTTTTAGACTTTAAGATATAAATTAGGGGTGTCAAAATGAGTGCGTTCATTTTGAGTTAATGTAAAGTTCCTTTAACGCACCAATTTTTTTGAACGCACCATTAATGACTGCCCCTTACTTGGAAAGCCTGTACTGGGGGAATTCCAGTCGAAACGTCCATGTCAAAATTTTGCAGCAATAAATTTGCAGTAATAGAATTTCACAAGTTACTTCATGTTAAATATTAGATAGCTCTTATAAATATGAAAACAAAAATGCACCAAGCGGTTACCACTGTCAAATGCAATTATGCCATCTAGTGGCAGAAAATTAACCTCAACACAAATCAATATTAGTACAGTACATCTTTTTTAATTTTAACTCTATTTTATGAGTTATTAAGAAATTGCTGTATCAATAACTAAAAGATTCAGCCACATTTCTATTAGTTTTTTTTCCATTTTATGTTAACTTGAGTATGAAAACTTAGCGACAAATATTTTATTGTACATTTAGAACATATATAACATTTGCGATTAACCGTGAGTTAACTATTGAAGCCATGCAATTAAATAACAATTTTTAAAAAATATAATGGCCTGACATCCCTACTATAAAAAAAACCTTTGCAAACTTGTTGCTGACAGGATCCCATATTTCGAGACGAGCGCTGCGACCGGGGTGGAGGTGGAAAAGGCGGTGATCACACTGTTGGACCTGGTCATGAAGAGGATGGAGCAGTGTGTGGACAAACCGCCTTTGGAGCCTTCTAATGGCACGGGGACCACAAAGCTCTCCACTGCACAGCCCGATGAGAAGAAATGTGCATGCTAGAGCTCAACAGCTCGTTCAGGAAGTGACCAAGTGTGCTCTCAACTCGCCAATCTTTCGCTGTCTTTCCTCATCTTTGCTTGCATGCTTCTTTGGTGTCATCTTGTTCATCTCCTCCCATCCACACACAAATAACCTTATTATCTTTTCCACTATTAAATTATGTTGCCTAAATGCCTCAATGGGACTGGAGCAACACTAGTTCTCCCTCTAATGGTTAGTCAAGGTACTGCAGTGTGAATTCAGCTTTGGATAGTTTTCTATTCTGGTCCTTACTGCTGCTTCTTAGTGGTTTTAAGTGAAATGGTCTTATCTTTTCATCACTTTAAAACAAGGGAAAGGCTTCTTCCTGTTTTGGTTGCCTCTCTCAAACCAGTTGAAATTTAATCAGCAGGCCCACTCAATTCATTTCTTTTTGGGTCAGATTGAGCAGCCTTGCATCCCACCTAGAGGGGGTGCAATACATGTTGAGAGTGATATAGATTTATACTAAACCATGGATTTCATGGTGGCCTAAGACTGTGCATATTTACATATTGGATTCGTTTGGATAACATTTTGGAAAAATGAACCTGGAAAAAAAACAACATTGTTTTCAAACACATTTGGAGTTACTGTAGGTGTTTATCACTGGAGAGTGTTAAAAGTCTGCCTTGACTACTAGCAATGTATATTTATTATTTTCCCATAATTACCTATTTATATCTCCACGTGAAACAGCTGCAGTGATGTTTTTTCTTGGTTGCCATGTCTAGATTTTTTTTCAAATCATTTTCCATCAGATAAATGTATCTAACTTTCGATCATTCAATTTTTTGGTGCATGTCAACCATGTACCTAAAATCATGACACCTATCTGCCTTACATTATGGAAAATGCGTGTTGATTTGCTCAAGAAATGAGAATCACCTTTCTTGCTTGCTTTCTGTGTATTCATTGCTTCCCCAATGATGCATTTGTACGGCTTTCAAGCCGAAAAGTGTGCTGAGACCAGTGGCAGCCAAGAGTCAGCAGTTTGTTGTTGCTTAATCCTCCCTCACATGAGTTCCACGGCACTTTTAGGAAGGTTGATACATAACGACTTCTACAGTATATACAAGAATACATGGTGTGTTTTTGGTGTGTTTTACACAATGGAATTGTTGGAGAGGTTAATGTGCCCTTAAGCTTCGGCTTCACTGTGTCACCTTTAATCTGCCAATGTGCCAAATCAAAATAAAAAGAGACAGTTCACACAAAAGCATTTCTTTTCAACGACACAAAACCTCGGATAAAAACTACTTTCACATTGTGTGTGTGTGTGTGTGTGTGTGTGAGTGCCAACGTTTGATTGAGTGCCATATAAATCTCAATAAGTATGGCCACCTTACTGAGTGGACATAAAAAACAGTATAGACAAACAACCATTCACACTCACATTTATTCACACTTTGGGACATTTTAGTGTCTTCAGTGAATCCGATGCATGTATTTGGTATGAAAGCCTCCATCTTTTGACTTCACTTCTCGTGAGATTTTCTCATGAAATACTTTTTTTTTTAGCTCAGGCTTGTGTAGCTTTACTTTCTCCCACGCATCAATGATAACCACCCCCACCCCCAAACAGATACTCCAAAGCAAATATGTGATCTAAGCCTCCCTTCACGTATTGTTTGCTTCGTTCTCCAACTTGTCTTCTTGACTGATGTACTTGATGCATGTTTTCCATAAACCTCAATCTTAAGTGTAGTTTCAATATCCTCTTGAAAAGTTTACAATGTTTAAGGAGTCATTTTGTGCCTGTTACTAACTCTTCTCTGATTCTCTGTAAAGTGTGTGAGCTACTCAATATGTTGATGTATTATTCATTCTTGAAGTACAACACAGAAGCAGAAGGAGAGGATTACATTGTTTTATGTGCCAGATAAAAAATATAAAAAAATCAAGGTACCTCTAAGAGCTTTTATTTTTGGAACTCTTCTTTGTGTAAAAAATTCTCAGAAGACTGCAGTTAGTAAATGTTTTGTTTGATGCTTGTGTGCGATTTCTTTCGATTTTCTTCTTTTTAGGTTTGTAGCACCGCCAGGCAGCATGTTTGAAATCATTGAGAATGAAATGACTGTGATGCATTTGGTGTTGCAAATAAATCTGTTAGTTTTAAACTGTGCATTTTTTGTGGGGGTTTCGCATGCAATTCTAAACTATACTAACAACTATAAAGTTACCATGTTTAAAAAAAAAAAAAGGGGGGGGGGGGCTTCCCCAACAAAGGCAATGGGTTGCTGATTTTGCTCATCTCCCACACTTAGAACTGGCAAAACCTGTAAAACTACACACACACACAATCATTGTTTGTCTTTTGTGATGCGGGTAGCTGGAAAAGTATCAAGCTGGAAGGGTAACAAATCAACAATTTGAGTTCATAACTTCAAATTGTCTACAGATGATGAACCACAAGTGAACTCTGTGCATCCCACGATTGTCTGTTTCCAGGCTCTCCCTCCCTATCAAATTCTTATCTTAGAGTCTCACCGTCAGAGCTGTAATAATCAAAGACGCACACTGACACCTGCTGGGAAGATGTTTCTTTACAAATATTATACAATATCCACTCGTCTGTCAATTGAGGCTTAAAAGTAATGCTTGGCTTAACATTTTTTCTTTTTATAGGCGTATCTTATTTTAGGTCAAATTTCCAATTTTATTGCCCAACAGAGTATAAATGAGAGGAAAGTTACTTTCCTGTAAAATACTTCAATTTTGTATTTGGTCACTTGACTAAATAGTGATTATTGGATGATAAAGTCCATCCATCCATTTTCTTGACCGCTTTTCCTCACAAGGGTCGCGGGGGTGCTGGAGCCTATCCCAGCTGGCTTCGGGCAGTAGGCGGGATACACCCTGAACTGGTTGCCAGCCAATCGCAGTGGATGATAAAGTGTTACTGACAATTGTAAGCTTACGTAACAAGTCAAAATGGCGGTCTTATGCTGCATTCGAGGATTGCATTTGAAGACGGATTTATCCCACTCGGAGTGTCCGAGTTTTACTTTTTTTTGGGGGGGGGGGGGGTGCTCCGTAAGGTGTTTAAACAACAAAAACGGCCATGTTTACGATGTAAGGTGTTTTTTTTTAAACACCATGTATACTAAGGCTATGTTTTAACTACCATGTATAGCATTTAAAAAAAAAAAAGACCATATATATTATAAGGCGTCTTTTTTCTTTTTTAACGACCATGTATATACTGTAGTAAGGCACTTTGTTTTAAACGACCATGCGATTAGTAACCTTATTTTCCTGTTTTCTGACTCACTTAGGATTCTAGCTGGTGATGTTTATTGAAGATGCAGATGTGCAATTGTAAAATGACGTACTATGTATACAACGAATGGCCGCCTGGGCACCCAATTCCTTCTTGCTTGGGGCCCCTGGGGAATGTTGCTAGCCACTGTGTATGGGCAAAAGCGACACACCGTGGAAATTAAACTTTGCATTGCGGAAATATTCCAAAAGTTCAGAATTGTCAATTCCCAATGAATGTTTTGAGTATTTTTAATGGGAGTTTGATTTTTCCACAGACACAGACATGACACTGTTGGTGTAAGCTGGAGAAACATTGTCACTTTCAGACAGTGCAGCCTAGATCAGTGTTTCTCAACCCAATATATATATAACCCAATAACCTAAGTGGGCATCTCGGACCGTGCGGGGCATTATGGGTAAGGGAAATTTTGGGGCTACCAAACAGTATTCGAAACTAGCGGAAAGCAACAAAGGAAGCTATGAAATGGGACAATTAATTAGACGCGTTGCGCACTTCGCTTATAGCATCCTTTGGTGCAGTACGGTAATGTCACCAACAGATGGTGCTGTTACAACGTGCTGTTTCTGCTTTTCTGACTTTTTGCACAAGCTGAGATAAGGCTGGCAGCTTGCCCATGTAGTACAACAGCACTTACAACAATTCTGCAATTTTGTCATTGAAATCATGGGGTTAATTAAATTCAAAAAGAAAATCAACATAAAGACCAGACTAGAGAACTCAAATTTTATGTAATTACTATTATTATATTCTTCATGTGTGACCGCATGTACTGAAAGCCCACACTGCAATTGTGCCACAAGTAACTAAATCAACTAAATTAATCCTCAAATGAGAACATTATCTGATTATTATTTTTTAAATGAACCAACAACAAGAAGTTTACAGTGGAGAAGAATTTATTCAGGAAACTTCTCACCAAAGACAGGGAATGTGGAATAACAACAATAAATATCCAACATGAAGAGCATAACCAGCATACATGCTTACTGACATGAAAAACAAAACACAACAAAACAAAAACAGTAGTATGTTTTAATTTGTTGTAAATAATTGTAGTAGTTTCTTTTAAGGAATGCAGAAAGAACAGCAATGAAAATATGGCATCAATTCCATAAATCAAATTGACTTTTCTTTCTAACAGCATAGAAAGTAAATACACCAGTAAATGTAAACAAAATAGACATAATGCTGACATTATTTGAATATTAGGTATAATATACTGCATATATGTAAAGACAGCTTACTTTCTCTCTGAGCCCAAAGGAGGCAGTGAGTTAAAGTATCAAAGAAGGCAAAATGCAATGGCCAAGATCAAAATATAAGAAGTGTCATTCTCCTCAGACTCACGGTATCAATGCAAGCCTACTTTCCCCCCCATGTTAAAACTTCACAATACAGTCTGGATGTTAAAAACATCATAAGCACATAATGATGTTGATGTTGATGTTTGAGGCACAGCATTTAAAAAATAATAAAAAATTCAGCAGTACACCTCCCAAAATATTTAAGGCACAGCGTTACAAGCATACTTGACATTTTTTTTACAAACCTGTTTTGCCCAACAAGCAATTAGCAATGCAACTTGAACACAACTTTTATTCATCAGTATAAATTAATTTGTAAAAGTTGTGTGAATCTCGCGCTCGGCACTTTTACAGTGTTTTGTCATAACCCTGTAATGTAGTAACAACCAGTAAGACCAACATAGTGACAACACTTTTTAACATAAAAAAAACCCTCCTTAAAGATTGTCTGCAAAATGAACATGAAAAACTTTTTTTATACTGAGCCCATTTTTTTCTGAGACAAATTATCACCAAGTAGCAAATGAAAATTTACTCAAAGTCTATAACCTTTTTATGCAACTGAATGGTTTACAAAACAACTTCTGAAAATGTAATAGTGGGTTTGTACTTTTTTGTTAGGCCCATTTGAAACTCTACCTTTCAAAGGTGACTTTGTCATCAGGACAGTAATAAATACATTAGATTATTCTGGGAATATTATTGTGGAAGTACTTATCGGAACATACATTCTCTTAACTTTACCAATTAATCCAAAACATTCAAATGTTTGTAGTTATAGAAGAACAAAAATAATATAATCGGTTCATACTTGTGGGTAAGCTCGATGCTACACTCACTGGCCACCACTTTAGGGACACCTGCACAATGTAATGATTTAAAAGAACTATACTGCTCTGTTTAGTTTGTTACGATTATACAAACTACAACCACACACACACAAAACATATTGTTACATCATTACCTCTCTAACAGTATCAACCAAAACGGAGCATTTTACCTTTGTAGAGACAGTTTGAGAAGTAACGCATGCATTAGACCTTGTGCAGGTGTACTTAACTCATTCACTGCCATTGACGGCTATAGACGTCAAAAATTCATTTTCATTTTCATTCATAACTATTTCTAGTTTAACATTTTTTCCCACTATTGTTAACAAAAGTATAAAAACCTATAATTTTTTTAAAATATTAGAACCGATATAACATTTTTGATTAATCGGGGGTTAACTAGTAAAGTCATGCGATTAATTACATTTAAAAATTATAATCACCTGACGCCCCTAATTTGTTATAATTTTTTTCTTAAAAATTTTTTTTTTTAAATATTTATCTTATTATTATTTTTTTTTTAAAGAAAAGGATATTAAAAATTAGGAGCATCAGGTGATTAAAAATTGTAATCGTAATTAATCGCATGACTTCACTAGTTAACTCACGATTAATCACAAATTTTATATCTGTTCTAAATGTACCAAAAAAATCTAGGTTTTCATACTCTTGTTAACAAAAATGGAAAAAAAATATTAACTAGTAAAAATAGAATTTTTGACGTCTATAGCCGTCAATGGCAGTTAATGAGTTAATGAAGTGTCTTTGAGTTTATGTTTCAAATTGATAACGATCCATAAACAAAGTTATTGATAGTGATACAAAAAATAAAAATACATATAATTATAGTACATGGTCAACATGTACTATTTGTTTTCTGAAACCTGCGATTTCTGTGTATGATATTGCAACACAACTAGAGCTCGTTTACAAATAATGTTACGCTTGGCAAATGTGACTCTCTGCGTGATGTCAATTTGAAAGAAGCACGCATGCTTTCAAATAGAATTGGGGCCCATAAATACAAATAAAGTTGATCCCAGAGAACATGTGTGATATCTTCTGATTGTGACACGTGCCCTCACCCTCAAACATATTGACGGTGGACTTTCAAACCTCCGTGACCTTACTGGTCGGCTCCGGCGCCTTCTCTTCTTTCGCTTCTTTCGCTTCTTTCTGTTGTGGCGCTACTTCATCTTCATCATCAACGCTGAGGTCCAGCCGCAGGTTATCCAGAGTCTGGCGAATTGTCAGAGTCTCCTTACGCCTAAAAGGGCAAACGATGACACTTTGACATTTGTTTCAGAAGACTCACTTACACCAGCCGCCCGCAACATGTGGACTCTCGCAAGGAGGGAAAAGCACAACAATTCAAAAGGCTACAAGAACATCTCGAGGCAGCTCGATGTTCCTGTGACTACACTTGCGCATATTAATCAGAAATTTAAGATCCACCGGACTAGTGCCAACCTTTCTGGATGTGGCCGTAATTGATGATACATTGAAGAGATGGATAAGAGTCATGGTTTGAAAAGATTTAATTTTCATTTATTATTACCACTCAGTGTGTGTTGAGAGTAGTGTTAATTTCATTAACGAAAACTAAACAAAAATATTTTCGCCAACACACATTTTTCACCGGACTAAAACTAGACTAGACTAGACTAAAATTCTCGTTAATAAACAATAACTCTCTGGGACAAAATCATTATGCATTTTTGTCAACTAATAAATGAGATGGAAATGTACTTCACTTAATTAAAAACTGGACTAAAATCTATGGAGATTTTAGTTCCTCAACAAAAACGAGCCAAAAATTATTTTTGATTTTGTAAAATCCTGTCTGTGACACTGTCATGTGACACGCCCCCTTTCAAATTTGCAACTAGAGAGTGCAACATGCACAAACACATGGGACATACAGGAGGAGGATTCCCGGTGAACGGTAAAAAAAAAAAAAAAAAAGAAGAAATAAATTTTAGTTATAACGTAACATTAATCCAGTGGCTACAACGTTCCAACAATAATTTTAATCCAACCACTAACTAATGTTGGCTAATTAACTAGCTCCTAGCATGGAGCCATAGTAGCCACTTGTTGATCTACTGTAATTGTGTGTCAAGTTGTTTTTCATCAAAAAGATGAGAGAACATTTTAGGTGAAATCATTTTGGATTCGAAATGCTCAACATTATCTGCTGACAAACAAATATACGGAGCCAAAAATGATTGTCCTGACTAAAACTAGACTAAAACTGTTTTTGTTGACTAAAACTAGACAAATCAAATTATGGACTAAAATGCTATTCTTATAGTTGATTAAAAGTTGACTAAATAAAAACGGGATGAGGTTGACTAACTATGATAACAAATAAATATTAACACGTATGATTGAAAGTGGACTAAAATGTCGAGAGCATACTTAGTTTGCAGGTGTTGGTCAAGCAGCTGCCTCTGAAGCCGTCCGTTAGCTTCCCTCTCCTCGGCCAGTTCCCGTTGACAGTGACGCAGTTGAGCGTCCCTCCTGCTGGCTTCCTCCTCGGCCTCGTTCAGCTGACGCTTCAGCGAGCGGATTCTCTGGGCCATCTGCATGACCGATCGACAGAGTCATTGGGAGTGCATCAGGGATCAACTCTAAGCCCCTTTTCTCTTTGCAGTATTTAGGGTCCCTTCACTATATATTCAGATTTGAATGTTTTTCAAGAACGCTGTCAGCTTTAAATGAACATTATTTGACCATGTTGTGTGTGTGTGTGTGTCACCAGGTCTTTCTGCTCAGCTGCTATCCTGTGCTCTTCCTCCATTTGATCGGTCAGCTCATTGATCCTCCGCTCCAGTTTACCAATAGTGTTTGAAAGAACGGCTTTGTTCCTACCAAGAACACAGATATCGCGATATCACAGCGATATGTTTTCGAATTGATTTTTAAACATAAATTTTTTTATGGGAATATTCAACAAAACGTCTTACTTAGGGTTAGGATTCACACATTAAGCATGGAATAATGTTCTATTAATGGAACATTAAGCCTTAATATTTTATATCAGTGCTGTTCAAACATGAAACAGACTGCAACCTGTTTGTTAAATGCAGTGGCTCAGTTATAAGGCTGAATTTTCAGATAAATAAATACATTTTCATACAAATCTTACAGTGTATATGTACAAGTTTATTGATTTGTATTTTCTAAATTTGAGTAAAAAAATAAATAAAAAAACCGCAATAATCAATTTATAGATTCGCATCGGGATCAATCGGTATCGAATCGAATCGTGACCTATGAATCGTGATACGAATTGAATAGCCAGGTACGAGGCAATTCACACCCCTAATAGATACCAACACACATTTGATGCAATTATTTTACAGAGGGGGGAAAAAAAATCCGTTTGATGCAGTACCTCTCCTCAGTTCTCAGAACATTCTCCAGCTCTTTGACACGACTCTCCGTCTTGGAGATGACGTCCTCCAAAGGTTTGGCGCTCTGAACCTCATCCATCTCCAGACGCAGTTCACGATACTTCAGACAGACAGATACATTTTGATAACACTTGCCGTAATGTGAGCGCTATGAGATCGCTTTTTTTTTTCTACTTTAATGATCAGATAAGGCTACCATCTCAAATGTGCTAATTTCATCAAGGTAGAAAAGAGGCTGTGTATAATATGCAAATCTATATAATATAATATGATAAATCAAAATGAGTGTGTTAATTTTGAGTTAATTTAAAGTACCTTTAACACCACTAATTTTTTTCACGTGCGATTAATGACCTCCCCTTACTTGGAAAGCCTTCACGGGGGGAGTTCCAGTCGCATGCAGCAGACACGCCCACGTCAAAACTTAGCAGTAATAAATGTAATAATAATAATGCATATATTTGTGGAGACTGTGCAGAATTTCACAAGTTACTTCATCATAAAGATTAGATAGCAATGAAAAGAAAAATGAACTGAGCTGTCACCAACGTTTGTTTTTACAGTACATCGTTCTAATTTTAACTACATTTTATGAATTATTAAGGAATTACTGTATCAATGACTAAAAGACACAGCCATATTTCTATTCGTTTAACATTTTTTTCCACTTTTATATTAACAAGAGTATGAAAACTTATTAATAATATTTTATTGTACATTTAAAACAGATATATCATTTGTGATTAATTGAGTTAACTATTGAAGCCATGCGATTAATTTCGAATAAAAATGTGAATCGCCTGACAGTCCTAAATATAATATAATATAATATAATATAATATAATATAATATAATATAATATAATATAATATAATATAATATAATATAATATAATATAATATAATATGCAAATCCCATACACACACCTGTCTTTCAATGATCGCCTTGTCAGTTTCCAGTTGGTCGTTCAGATCTTTCTCCTGAATGAGCTTCAGCTGCAGCTGCTCAGTCTTGACAGGAAACATGAACATGTGTCAAAGAAAATTCCGCAGATCAAATCAGAAATAATAAACGGTGAACTGCAGTGCAGTGCAGTTTGCGTACCTGTTCAATAGTTCTCTTTTGCTTGGCGGCCCATCTCTGCTCACTATCATGCAGCTCCTCCACATCACTCTCCAGATCAATCATTTTCTCCTAAGAATAAGAAATACAACCTTTTGAAAGTAACTATGTCGGGTTCATGACATGACCTTATCGGCAAAACACACGCTAGTTATACAGAAATGGCACAGATTCGCTATGTTCGGAAATAGTGACATGATGAATTTTGGGGATTATGGAATTTGCACACTGATTGCTAAACAGGATTTACATAATTAATACCCCATTAACCCCAAACTGTTGGTATGCATGGCTGATTAATTAAAGTGGACATCTTGGTTTTCAGTCATTAGGTCATGCATGTAAATAAATCCTCATAGAATTATTATTATTTTTTTAAATAGACACAGGAACAAATATGTTTTTTATAAGCGCACATTTAAACTTTTCCACAATCATGAATTTTCAGTGTCCCTTGTCAATTTATTTGCCAAAACATAATATAATCATAAAATGGCACAGTGGCCAGACTATCATGACAAGTAGGGGTAGGAATCTTTAAGTCTCATGATTCGATTCAATTCCGATTTTTGGGTGAATCGATTTTGATTAAAAATGATTTGGTTGACTGATTTTTGCTTCAATTTATAGATGTTCAAGCAATCGTAATGATTTACTCCAGTCTGACTCGCTAATGCTAATTAGTGCTCTACTCGCGGCACTTTTATCAGTCAAAAGAACGGCTCCACGCTGCAAAAAAAAAAAAAAAAAAAAAAAACTTTTATTGGAATAACTTGATCGTGACTTTTTCCTTCTACTCTCTAATGTGGCTACAACCTAACAGTGTATCAGACCGCGTGGAACCACACTGCCCCTAAGTGGCCAAATCGGGTACAACATGAACAGTGCTCCCAATAAAGAAACACACAAACAAAGGGAAGACAGTATAAAATAATTTAAATAAAATCGATTCTAAATTGTACGAAATGAGAATCGCGATTCTTATGAGAATATTTTTGGGCAAACCCCTAATGAAAAGGTTCAAATTTCAGTTTGAATCTTTCTATTTGATACTTTTGAACGTCAAGCTTCTAGATAACTGTCAATATATGATTCATGTAAGCATATACTGTATGAACAACAGTAACAAAGTCACAATATCAACTTCAAGATTATGCACAACAGCTAGAAAAACTGATAGTTACAAACTTCACCCAAACAGCTGATGGATGACCATCTGACTTTCAGCAGTCATAATCAATCACTAAAACAGCCTTTAAACTGCAGGAAAACATGCTCGAAGCAGACCAGGTGAAAGTTGCCCATGTTTATTTGATTTATTTATTCTTATCTCCAGTCGCTTTAATTATTGTAATAGTGTAGACTGGACTCCCCCAATAGAGCATCAAACACCTGCAGCTTGGGTTCTGACCAAAACAACGAGATCACAACATATTACTAGAGAATAGATTTTAAAGTTGGGATGCTAGTGTAAACATCACTGAATGGTTTAGGTCCTGAACACATGAAAGAAATTGCTCATGGAATGTAAACCCAGTATGGCTGTGAGGTCTTCAGACTTCAGTCAATCGGAGCCCAGAGTTAAAAAAGAAAACATGGTGAAGCAGCATTTTGCTGTTATGCCGCACGCAAATGGAATAAACTGCCAACTGAAGTGAAAACGTATAAATACTTTTAAATCCTGGTAAAAAAAAAATTAAAATCTCCATACCTTTTAAAGCATTTTTAAAAAGCAAATTATGCAAAATTATGTTCCTCCAATGTACATTCTTTTAGTAACTTAAGATAGGTTTTATTTCTTTAGCTGCTTTTAAATGTTGTTCTTTTAATTATTTGAAACATATTGTGTACCTTGTTTATGAAAAGCACTAAATAAATAAAGCCGCCTTGCTTAAAATACCCCTGCCAATGTGATAGGATGCAGTTTCAGACCAGTGCAAAGTATACCGACAACAATGACAACATATTTCCATACAACCCAAAGTAAGCTTGTCCTGATCATGGTTGTGGGTGAGCTGCAGCCTTTCCCAGCTAAGTTTGAGCAAGTGGCGCTATGCACCTTGGACATTTTTCTGAATCTGAAATCAGATCTGAAGGTATTCCATCAAAGCAAAATCCCAAGTGATCGGAATACCTGAGCTTGCTTGACTTGTTTGGCCAGGTCCTCTTTGGCCTGCATGGTGGTCTGCAGTTCCACTTGGAGGTCGTACACGGTCCTCTCTGCCTGCTTGCACTGCAGCTGGAGTCGCTCTCTCAGCTGGATCTCTTCCTCCAGCGTCTGCTCCTTGTCTATCAGCTTACCGGACACCTGCGTCACGCCCGTGTCGTATTGTCACACACAAATATTCTTCCGGTTATAGCGCCTAGCCTTTCGCGTGGTCCGGACTCACATCTCCTTGCAGCCTGATGACGAGCGCATGGACTCTTTGCAGCTCCTGCTCCTTCTCCAGCAAAGATTCCTCCAACTCCTCCATCCTCAGTTGGGCATCCTGACGCAATTTCTGCTGAAGATTCAACTCCGCTGCGGACTGAGAGGACGTCTGCAGGGCCTCGGCCAGCTGGACACACAAGTCACACATGGCTTGATGCCACTTTTTTTTTTTTTATAATACCTGCAGAACTTTTGATATAAAAAAAAAAAATCATTCAATACAATGACAAAGAATGACCTGTATTTCTGAAACTGCCTCAGTATAGCGCCAACTAGTGCAGAGGAGGACTTAGGGATGGTTATCGTTCAGATTTTAACGATATCATATACTCATATCGATACCGCTTATTGATCCGGTGACTTAACGGTTAGAACGGTTTAGAAAAAAATAGAGCAGTCAAATAAAATGTTTAAATCAGATTAATCACATATTAAAATTTGGATTAATCATGATTAATCACTTAATTAAAAAGGCTTTTTATCAATATTTTTGCCCGCCAAATTTAAAGACCAACTGTTATGTGTTGATTTTTTCAACATTTATTGTTATGCGGACGTCTTCAAAAAAAAAAGTATTCACTGCACACACTCATCCTCCTCTTTTTCTAATCAGTTAATTACTTGCAAAATTAAATCAATAGTTTGACATGAACACATTTTCTGAATCATTTATGTAATGCTTTACTTTAATGTTTATTGCTCAAACACAACCTGTGCTACCTTTAATGTAACCATCCGCTGTCAGTTTAAGGATCATCTGTGGTCAAAATTAATAATGTGATTATTCTGCGTTAATACATGATTAATGCAATTTTTTTGTGATTAATCAATTAGTTAACACTTTAACTTTGACAGCACTAGAAAAAAAACACCAAAACAAAAATATTATATTTAACACTCTTTTTTTTTTTAAATGTTTTTTGTTTTTAATTACTTGATGTATATGTAAAATAAAAATATAAAAAATATATATTTACAGAAAAGAAATACGATTATACGGTGAAGCATGATATAAAAATTACTTATTGTAAAATGAAACTATGCGGGGCAAAACGTTTGGAACATGAAAAATCTTTTTTTGTGAGGTGAGATGTACATTTTCTATGTTTGTCTGAGGACTTACTCGAAGTCAGATTTTTTTTGCCTTTAGTATCAGGGGCTGGTATCTACAGCTTCTACAAGAACCCGGTACCAACAAATAAGGCCCGTATCAGCTTGATACTGATTCCTGTACTGGTGCTCGCCCCTCTAATCAACATTACTTACTGTATATTAATAGTAAACGTATAGAAACAAGTTGGACTTGTATGAACTTAGTCATAAAGAGGTAACAAGGCAACGTTCTCTTGTGGCCATTTTCCGATCAGTAACTAGAAATTAGAAGAATTGAAAATGATCGTAATTTTATGCAATTTTAAGAGAACTAGCTTTACAGTATTGGGATGTATAGGTCTTTCTTAAAAATTATCTGTCTTTTTTTGGGGGGGGAAATGTTAGATATCAAAAGTACTAGTGGTATCAGTACTTGGTATCGGTGACTATTTCAAAAGAATAACCATAACTTCTTCTGTGTGTGCGCAATGCGGTCTCTAAAAAGTTGTGATATGATTAAAAATGAAAAAAAAAAGCTTTAGCTTGGGTCATGTGACGTGTGTGTTAGTGCACCTCCGTCTCCAGTCTGACGACAGTGCTGCTGAGTTCAGACGTCTTCTTGCTTTTGCTGTCTTTGTCCACTTCCAGCTCCTCCAGTTCTCTCTCCGCCAGCCACAGCTTCTCTGCCAGCGTCTGAGAGTGCAACGTCTGCTTCTCAAGGCTGTCCTGCACGCGCGCGCACACACAAACACACACACAGCAGTTTTGATTAGATTCAGCAGAACTGCAGATGTATATAACGAGTTAGTAGATTCATATCAACACAAAAGCGTGTTTTATTTTGCGCGTACCTCAGCATCCTGGATCTTGTTTTTAAGGGACTGCTGGAGGAAGCCGAAGGCGTATTCCTGAGTGTTGGCCTCCACCATCATGTCGCGGGCCTGCTTCACCTCGATCTGCACGCATGAACATCAGTCACTCACCACAGTTGTGTGCAGATCCACGGATGCGTTTTGTACCTCCATCTCTCTCTGCTTCTCCACCAGAACCTGATGGCCTCGCTCCATCTCGATCATTTGTTCTCGCATTCGCTTCATTTCATTGGCCAGCTGAGTGTTGGTCCTCAACAGGTCTTCGTTGTTCACCAGCAGGCCCCGCATTTCAAACCTGGAGGCGGGTATTGTACAGTCTTTATCGTTTCTATTCTATTCCGGAACGTTTACACAAGAAATAAGCACGAAGTTGGTTGAGAATGATCATGATGAGATCACCTGATCTGGTTCCTCTCTTTCTCCATCTCGACACTCTCAGCCTCTAGGAACTGGTTTCGCTGGAGAGGAACATGAGGTGTCAAACAACAGCAAAATGGTGTTTTAAAAACTATTTGGTTGGACACTATACAATAACGTTTTGGTATAACAATTCAAAACTGAGAGGTCATTTATAATATTTTGGATACCTGAGGTCCAAAATATTAGGGATATACCGATTATTGGTGCCGGTATTTGGCATTTTGACAAATTTCAGCATCGGCCATTTTACAAATTTGAAGGCCGATAAAGCTGGTATCTCACAAAGCAAATTTAGGGTTTTCATTAGGATTTGTAAGATAAGTAAGTTCTTACTTGTGGCAAAGACATTGCGAACATATTCAGACAATTTTTTACTTTTGAAACCTTTTACGAAAACCCCAAATTATTATTATTATTATTAATTAACTACATTCGCATGCATTTGTCGCTCAGTGACATACAAGGAACTTTTCATTTATGGATCTATTTAAAATTTCACTTCATAAAAAAAATATGCTAACACTGGGAACTATTTTTAAAAATTAAAACAAAATGTAATTAATAAATTATGTTGAAATTTTGGAAAAACATTTACAGTAGAAAACTTAACGGAACTATTTACTTGCTTAATTTTTAATTTATCTTAACACATGTTGATGACCCTGGAAAATCCCTGGAATTTATGTTAGATTTTTTTTAAACAAATCTGTCAATTCTTTATACGTTCAAAATTATTATTATTTTTTTTTTACGCTAATATTTTAACTTTTACTGCAAATGAATATCATCTTATTTACATGCATGCATATATTGATATCGGTATCAGCATTGGAAAAAAACATTTTGATCTATCATTACAAAATATCCCCTCCCATACCAATGCAAAATTGCTCATAAGGATTCTGATTGCGAGGCCCACCTTCTGACAGTTGTCCAACTGTTTGGTCAATTCCTCAATAAAGTCTTTTCTACTAAGGCCTCCCATTGTGGAAGAGCGCATGCTGTAATGGATTGGGATCACCTAGAGCAAAGGAAGCGCAATAAACAGTACAGTAATTCCACATGATAAGAAGCTAAATGTAAGTTCAGGTCGAATGTCACAATGTTTGTTTGGTAACATACAGGGTTGGGAACATCGTTCCTCCTCTTCAGCAGATTATCGTAGGCCGAATATCGCGAGCGAGGGGGGATGACCCCGCCCCCGCCCATCGGCACAGGGCTGTTGCTGCGACTGTTGAAGGTTTGCAGGTTCAACTCTGATGTGGCGGGAGACATTCCACTCTGGATGAAGATGGAAGTGAGGTTCAGTCAAGTTAAGCACAGTCTAACTCCTTTTTATATCTAAATACAATTTTTAATCGATTACTTGGTGAGATGTTTGGCCTGATCTCCCTTAATTTTATGTATGTCTATTTATTTTGGGAATAGAGTTCTATGTCTGTATTGTTATAAGCATATGTTTCAAGCAAAAATGTTACAAACCTTAAAGTCATTTGCTCGGTACATGGGGTTATAATCAGCAGAGGCGTTCACATTCATGCTGTAGGGACTGTTGAACACTCGAGGGCTTTCAAGATACATTGCCTGTGAAAAAAACAAGAACAAAAACATTTACACAGTTGTTATATGGCAATTATTTAACTCTTTATCCAGGAAAAATATGCATATATTGCTTTACATATTCATTCTAAAGTGGGAGAAAATAGATGAATGGAAACAGCCAAGAGGATACATGAAATCTGTATTTTGACCAACAGGTGGCAGTGTTTGACAACAGGTAAGGTGCATCAGACAACATCCATCCATCCATTTTCTTCAGCCATTGTCTTCTTTACGTTTAGCAGGAGGCTACCCCAGCGGATTTGACCGGCGGTTTGCACCCAGAACCCGTCCCCAATCAGTTGCATGACACATACGGATAAATGGCCACACACTCACATTCACACCTGCATGTGGGCTATTTAATTATTTATGCATGTTTTTGGAATGTGAGAGTCTGGATTAAAAAAAAAAAAAGGCTAACAGGGTTTAGAATACACCGCAAGGTTATTATAGTTAATGAAAATGAACAAAATAGCCAAAATTAGAATTAAAAAAAATATTTTCGTCAAGAAAATATAAATGATTTAAATAAAAGAGAATAAACTGAAGCTATCAGCTAACTAAAACCAAGTATTATTATAATGAAAATGTCCTTCACTTTCGTCTTTGTCTATTAATACCTTACGATATTTCAGGGTTAATTTTAAATGTAATTATTTCAGTATTGCTGCGCAGGAGGAAGGTCAAACAGTCGTTTCTAAATTGTACTTTACTTTATCACATAACACTTAGTGAGATTTTAAAAAAAAATGCACGACAAATACTCAATATATTAGAAAAGAACGAGAACTGTTACTATAACCAATTAACCCCTTCAGACCCATAGATGGTCCCAGTGGACATGACATATTTGTATGTCTAAACCAATAAAATGCATAATTGAATTCATGATTGGATCTTACATTTGCATGATGTTAATGTTAAAAATGTTGCATATAAGCTTATAGGTTTACAACACGTTACAGCCATATTATCCTGGTGTCCACTATAACAACTAAAAACATGAGATAACCCCCCAAAAACATTTCCATGTTGTTCTTATGTGGGAAAAGAGTCAAAATTAGCAAAAACAAATACATTTTGCCAAGCAGAAAAAATGCGGGTCTGAAGGGGCTAAAACTAAATTAAAACAAATCATAAAAAAAATAATAGTAAATTAAAACAATTATGAAAACTATGTGAATTCTAAATACAAAAGTCAAAATGAAAATATAAAATCTATAATGAAAAATTCAAAAATTATTATAACCCACTTATAGGACCTATTAGCTGTACTGAAAAAAAATGGTGTGTTGAATTTATTCAATTTTATTTTGTAAAGTAGTTGCGCAAAATAAAACCATTTGGATCCAGATAAATTTTTTTAAGTAGAGTTTACATCGACTTAAAATTTTTATCTGTGTCCAGATGATTTTATTATATATGATAACTACTGGATGAAATAAAATGGAGTAAATTCAACAAACATTTATTTTTCAGTGCATGTGAGAAAAATATGTCATTCATCAGTAAAGACAAAAAAAAAAACCTTCACCGTCCATCTTGCCAGTCAATGCCAGAAAATGTTTGTTACGGCCCCTTAGAATTGTCAATCACTCTACAGGCCGACCCCCTTTCCCCACGCCCCCCTGCATACATAAATGCTCTCCCTTCTGTGAGTCACACACATATACCCTCCAAAACACACACACAGACACACAAAGGAAGGGCACTGATTAGCCCCACCCACCCGATCAATTTCAAAGTCCCGCGAGGCGACTGACTCCATGGACCCTTGGAAGTTGTTGATCCCCGGCCGAGTGGTCTCCCACCGGGACAGCCTGGGGCCGTTCTCCCCCTGTGACCCTCCGCCTCCCGGACCATCTGCATCCTTGCCACTCAAGCCGTTGCTCTTCAGATCGTTGTCGAGGAACAGCTGATATTTGGGGCTGGGTGGCACGGTTCGAGGAGTGGAGGGCTCTTCCTCGGACAGGCTGTCCGACTGCTTGTTTGATTCGCTTTCAGGCTCCTGAAAATAAGAGAGGAATCGTTTTGGTTATCATATGCACACGGGAACGTTATACCATGGAAGGGTGATTTTAGTGGTCGTGTGCTGATGTTGTTCAGCTAAAATGAAAGCAGTTGCATTTTATTCCCACATGTTACTACTGTGGACTTTAGTCATGGTGCTGAATGCTTGAATCAGTTATTCCGTGTCATGGAGACCCTGAGAATTGTTTTCCTATAGACAAACCGATATCCAAAATCCTGCTTCATAACTTGCTGAAAACAGCAGTACGCCACAGAATTCATAAGTACAACACATGGATTGAGGATACACGACTCACAAATGGATATTCGGCGTTCAAGTGAAATTTAAGAATGCACCTATAGTCATTCCAAGGAATCAAATGGTAATTTTTCAGAGAAGTGGCCACTGACTTTCCGTTTGGAAGTTTGTGTGCCATACACACTCCCTTCCCATGTCAACAAAAGACAAATAGTAATTGTCAGACGTCAGCCGCATCACCAAGCCCTTCCATCGTGCCGACCAATAGAATTCAACGCGTGTAGTCCTCATTCCATATCTACATGAGAAAGAGCTTACACTTCAATTCCACTTCCTCCAATTTAAATTCAAATTCAATTCGACATCCTGTGGGGTGGAGTCCGTTCAAATTATTCCATTGAATTTTGCTCAGCCACGACAGACGTAGATGTCCTTAAAAGTTAAGAAAAATAAATAAAATAAAACGCAACACAAAACAGTGTCACAGAGAACAGCAAATTGTGCAAAAAGTACTCAATGATTGAACAGCTGGGCAAAATTTGGAGAAGGTCAAATTAAGTTCACTTGTAAAAAAGATCGTGCATCTTATGCTCATCCTAAAATTTTACCCAAAAGTCCAACATCCCTAACATTTTGTAAGTAGCCCATATTTGAATTTTTATTTTGAAACACACCCAAATACAAAAAGGTAAAAACATAAAGATAAAATGGAGGGAGCTGCGACTTCTGTAGTTTAAACACAATGAGTAGTGACTTAGCCTGGCTTTAGGGCTTTTGACTATTTATTTTTTCAAATATAACCTTTATAATAGCATTTGTTTTCTGATGTTTTAGAATATTTTTGACCAAGACCGATGTGCCTCTCATTCTGGATGGAAATGTGAATAATTTACATGGCATGTTAAATGGAAAATCCATAATTTGCCTCGAAGCCAAAATAAGTCGCTGCTTTGCCACAAACATCGAATCAACACAAACCCAATCAGGAACTTTAAAAATCCATTTGACCACATCAGCAGTAAAAAGGTCATTTGGGGATAATCTACAATGAAAACAAATCTACAGGAAGGACAGGGGTGAGGAAAGAAAGACTTTAAATCTATTTGATCAGTTTGATTATTGACGACATGCTTAGAATCTCCTTGGTAGTCCATTCCCACTTGTTTACATGGGTTCTTTTTTTAATTTTTTTTTTTAATTTTTATCGTGCATTTCAAGAACATGCAGTGCCATGCTGTCATTTTGTCTTCATGCAGCATGCAAGATTTTTTTCCATTTTTTTTTTCCTGCTTACCGATCCCATGCCAGAGTCCGCCACCGAATCTCTACCAGAGTCTGCTGTTTTGTTTGAATCTGTCCTCTGACTGCTGCCCCCTACTGGACAATCAATACTTGCAGTTATCGGGCTAATTCCAGTGTCTGTCTGAGCAGAACCAGCGGCTCGCTGAATTTCCTCCTTGAATGGAGGCGTCACAGAGATGCTTGGAAGCGGACTATTAACTGCCAACTTGGACTTAGGAGATAGGTTTGTCTCACAGGAAGTGAACTTTTGAGCTCTTCCTGCTCCTGAATAGAGACCCAGAGTAGACCCGAGATACAAGTCACACTCTGGACCAGAGAATTTACTGATAAGGTCTTTGACGCTGCCGCTTCGCTGCAGATTTGAGAGGCCTGCTTTCCTCTGACTGGCTTTCCAGTTCTGCTCGGCTTCTTCTTTGTTGGCTGTCTGCTGTTGGCTAAGTGGCGATTGGGAGGAAGGAGACTCAGGTGTATGCTGAAAGAGGCGAACACAATAACAAGCCGCCAAAATCAAGTTAAGGATTAGCAGCAGACACACTGCACAGCATTTCAAGTGCAGGCCACAACAGGCAGACAGTTTTTAATAGGGATGCTCGAAACTAGGGCTGTGCAAGTAATCGAAATTCAATTACAATTTCAATTATTACACTCCACAATTACAAAATCAAAAAACATTATAATTAATCATTTTGAGATGTTTAAATTTGTATACAGTATTTTTTTTTATTTTAAAATGACTAATTTAACAAATCCTGTTTGTTCCAAAGGAATAATTATAGAGCTTCAAATCATTTTATTTGTCTTAAAATTTTTAAATTTTTAAAAATGTTCTTGTTTTGTACCAAAAAAAAACCAAAACATTTGTGATTCCAATTATAAAATAAACTGATTTTTTTTTTCCATAATCGAGCAGCCCTACTCGAAAGCACTTTTTAAAAATATATTATTACGAAGACTCAACTCTTGAGTAGTGACTAATACTGATACCAAGTACCAATAACACTAGAACAATGAAAAGAATGACAGATTTAAAGAAATACCTCTAATACCTATTCTTATGAGGTTAATATAGCATTTACCTTAAAATTACATGAAACAAATGGCAATTTTCTATTCCTCTATTTGATCATTTCTCATTCCTGATACAGTGATATTTTATTATATACTATAATATAATATCTTAAAATTGGTATTTGATCTGTTTTTGATGAATATGGGTGCATAAAAAAATATTTTTTTTCTGGCATTGTTGAATTTCAAAGTGACTGTTTTGTTTTGTTATCAACTCTGGTTTGAAAATGATGACCAAATACACAATTGCACCTTTCTGTTAAAGAGAGAAAAACATACATTTGTCACTGGAATACAGCGGATAACCTGCTACTGGCGAGGGAGTAACCGAGACTCACCTAAAACGGTTGGTAATGGTCTACAGATGCCACGTGATAGTGGCAAAGCATTATTTCCATTAGATAAGAAAGGGGTCACTAATATGGTGCCTGAGGGCGCCAGGTAGCCCCCAAGGACCACATGAGTAGCCCATGCGTCTGTTCTAAAAATAGCTCACCCGTGATGGGGCATAGTGAATTCGTAGGAATGTTGTAGTAGCGATAATTTGAAAATGTAAATGTAAACACCAAGATGGCGCCTAAGCGATATATTTATTTATATTTGACACGGCTACTATGTTTACACTATTATACTGAAGTATTATTTGTACTTTCTAAAAAACTTTGTGCTGTTACAGGTTAAATATTACCTTTAAAGTTAATATAGTTTGATCCTGAAAACATTTCCATTCCTTATGAGAAAGTTAAGGTTTATTCTTAATTTCAGCAGATCAGTTATAAACCAACATCCAGCAATATTTGAAATACATAAATGTTTAAATCATTTCCTTAATATATTTCTATAAATTCCTAAGGGAAAAAGTAGTAAAAACACTATTGAGAATGAAAATAAGTACCGTATTTTAATGGGCATTTCCGAGTTTCTAAAACCGGGACCTCTATCTTATCCCCTCTATCTCTACTGTTGTTTGTTTAAAAACTACACAATATTCATGATGACACGAAACCCAGAGTGTGTGCATGTGTGTGTGTGTGTGTGTGTGTGTGTGTTCTAATCCTGACATAAATCCCTCTTGAGAAACTGCAACATCTGCTCGCTCATCTAAAAACATCTCCCAGCGAAACAAACACCAGGCTGTCTCTCACCGAAATAATTCGATAAAAGAGGTAGACTCCAAAGTCCACTTAACTTAATAACTCAAAAGAGACGAGAAGAAATGAAAATGGCAACATTTGTCACTGTTTTTCGACCAACCACTTGACTAAATCCAACTTTGATTAACAATCACGACAACGAGGCCAATGCCACTTAGAGAAATGAAGTGGCACTATTCCAAAGGTTTAAAGCATGGTGTGGCCTTAATCCAGGGACTCGCCTGTGCGCCTCCCCGTGGGACGGCGAGGCGTGGCTGGGATGGGATGGGAGCCGCGGCGAGCCCTGGGAGGACGGAAGCTGGGGTCAAAAGGCTATCTGGGGTTTGGGATAACCGCCCATCACCACAGTATTAACATGTTTACAGGAGGGAATAGGATTAATTTGAAGCTGATTATTTTAATGTTATTTTCACCCTGTGAACCAGCCACTCATTTTGACATGGACATGGATATCACGATGGTTTCTGCGGTCGCCCCCTTTGAGAACACGTGTTTTTAAGATGCACATTTCCGTTCATGACAACGAGATGGCTTATAATCCTTCGGGGTTTCTGCAGTTACCCGCGAATCTAATTTAATGTGTTTTTAATGATGTTTTTTGATGCACCTTAAAACTAATTTAATGTCCACGTCGCACTGCATATACACACACGAGCATACACGTATACGTACATACAGTTTATACAGGTAAATGCATTTACAGTTAATATATTATAATTACCCATTATATATATATATATATATATATATATATATATATATATATATATATATATATATATATATATATATATATATATATATATATATATTAGGGGTGTGCCAAGAAAATCGAATCTCAAAAGAATCACGATTCTCATTTTGTACGATTCAGAATCGATTTTAAATGTCCCAAAATTGATTTTATTAAAATTATTTCATACTGTTTTGTCTTTGTCTGTGTGCATTTATTTGGAGCGTTGTTCATGTTGTACCCGGTTCAGCCACTGAGGGGCAGTGTAGTTCCACACGGTCTAATACACTGTTAAGTTGTAGCCACATTAGCGAGTAGAAGGAAAAAGTCACAATCAAGCTATTCCAATAAAAGTTTTTAGTTTTTTTCAGCGTGGAGTCGATCTTTTGAGTGATAAAAGTGCCGCGAGTAGCGCGCTAATTAACATTAGCGAGTCAGACTGGAGTAGATCATTGCAACTCCTTGCACATCTATACATTGAAGCAAAAAATATTGTCAATCAAATCATTTTGAATCAAAAATAGTTTTTAACCAATAATCAATTCTGAATCGAATTGCATACCCAAAAATCGGAATCGAATCGTGAGACATTCAAAGATTCCCACCCCTAATATATATATATACATATAATTATTATTTTTTTCAAGGTTTTCATACTCTAAATTAAAACAAAAGTGGACAAATGCAATGTGGTTGTATCTTTTAGTTCGTTGATGCACTAACTTTATAGGAATTCCTAAATTAAAAAAAATATATATGTTAAAAGATATACTAAATAGTTAAACGGAGTGTGAAACATTGACTCATAGATTAATGTTGAGGTAATTTTGTGCCACTAGGTGATATTATTGTTTCATGTTGGATGTTGGTGACAAGTACATTACATTTTTCTTTTCAGATTCAGACCAATTGGTATTTGGAACATGAAGCGACTCGTGTACCCACGCCATTTTGTTAATTGTAAATTAATTGTAAACTAGTGATTAGTCCCCACAAATTCTTATATATTTATTTGTAATTGTTAAATTGTGTTATATCGCCTCCTTTGCACAACATTGTATGCAAAATAAAGCATGCACAATGTTTTTAGCAAAAAAAATATTTAAATTTGCAATGCCTCTAGACATCATATTTAATGCCTTTTAATACTACTAATTAAGGCCTTCATTTAGCAAAACCTATTGAATTACTTTTTTTGCTTTTTAATGACTGACGAAAACCCTGTCCTTATATTATATATATCCGCACAGAAAAGTCTGGATTCGAACGTCAAACTTCAGAACTGGACTAGACAACTTGATCAAATCTTAGGGGGAACAAAAACAGTTGGTAGGACTTTTTTTTAGACTATACATCCACTGTGTCCCTTATCTTTAACAAATTAAGAATGCATAGTAATATTTTACGGGGCATTTTGTGAAAAAAAAAAGAAGAAGAAGAGATTTTTATAGCTTCAGGACCATCCTCAATCTTTCTTAGTGCATGTGGCCCAAACAAAGATATTATTGCGCCACAAGCAGGATGCCTCATACAGGCTGCGAAGAATCCTTGCCGCCATGTTAGTGTTTAAACTGGTGGCGAGCCCTGTTAACTGCATGTTCCGTCCTCATGTCCTACCAGCCGTGATTGTAGTGAGTCAAATTTGATTAGGAAAGAAAAAGCGACGGGAATGTTTGCAGGGATTTCTTTTGATGGTCGACTTTGTTTACAAGGCACCCGCAAAGAGATTAAAGTCATCTGCACAAAAGACAATTGGAACTATAAAACTTTTTTTTGAAAGTTAAAAACAATCCATTTTATCAACTGTCAAGGCACATCCATCTGTAGCCAAACGAACTTTTCATTATTTGGGTGTTTGTGGCCACCTGACTGCAAAATATATTGCAACTCATGAAATTGTTTTCCTAGAATCTATTTCAGGGATTGTTTTATTTATTTATTTTTTTAATATATGTTTTTACCTTTGAATAATGCTTTCAGAAGTTATATTTATTTCTGCATCATCTTCCTTTCAAATCACATTTAGATACTTTATTACATGCAACCCAAAATGTATATGATTACAGGACATTTTTGTTCCTGTGTTCATCAAGACATTTTTTTCCCTCTCATAATAAAACCTTCATTTATTACCAACTAGATTAAATCTGGCCAAATCCAGAATCTCTCTTTATCCTACGTGGGAATAACAAAAATGAGCTATCATTGGATTAAAGCCAGTTTTACTAAGCCTATTTAATGAGATGCATCTCAATGATAGGTTAAATAAGGATAATTTAAATAAGGATGAATTTAAAACAGGATAACTGCACATCAGAGCGCAATTTAGGAATTTTAAATAAATAAATACAGTAAATCTGCTATTCTGATTAGCAGATGTTCTTGGATTTTTTTTCAGCCAACAGCTCAAAAACAATGAAAAATGCAGAACAATTCCTCCAACTAAAGAGGGATATTTAAAAAATAGATGTTATTTTTCCCTTTATTTGCAATGTTATATTGTATCCATTATAAGTGGCATTCAAGTATTGATCCTTCACAAAGGCACATGTACGTGTGCATGTGCGTGTGTGGTTTAACACAAGTGCACAAATCCTGGATATATATCACTGACCTTTCATTAAATGGAATCTCAATATGTTAGATTTTTCTCTAATCATTGTGATGTGTGATTACACAAATCTTGGCTCATTTTCTAACAGATTAAGGCCAAATAATCTGATGAACAGGTTACAAAGCCTCTCTTAGGACCGGATTGGCTCATCTAGATTAGTATGTCCAAGCGTGAGACTGCGGGTTTGAACGGCCCGAGCTGCCCTTCCCACTCAACTGAGCAGCATGCAATCATTAGCTTTTTACTTTATGAGCAAATTATTTTGGTATTTGAATAAAAACAGCAACAGAACTAATCATGTGTTTACACAGTACTGGTACTCCTCGTGTCCTTCAGGTCAAAATGACCCACCTTCAGTTGTCCTTTGTTTTGATTTGCATTTCTCGGAGGAATCATTCCATTTACCCAACAAACTGCAGTTTAGTAAATAAAGTACTAACATGAAAACTGGAATAAATGTGGATTTCATTTTCTGATTATTGCTATAATAATGACCTCTCTGGCTGTGCTCTCTTTATCTGAGTATTAACAGTAATAATGAATACATTTTATATTGCGGTACATCCAGGGGCGCTGCTATGGTTGTCACTTTCTGGCCACACCTGTAGCCACCCCTATACAAAGAGGAAAATTATTTGTGATTTTTTCTACCATTTTCACACGGATGCAGTATTTTTATTCCCATTAATACTCTGCCACAAACTAATTCATGTTAGCTGCATATAAAGAATTCATATACAATTGCTGTGACTACAAACTTTCAAAGAATCTGTCTTAACTTATTCACTGCCGTTGACGGCTATAGACGTAAAAAATTAATTTTAACAATTTTTATTAGTAAAACATTTGCTCCCACTTTTGTTTACAAGAGTTTGAAAACCTAGATTTTTTAAATTGTATTAGAACAGATATAAAATAAATAAAATAAAAATATCGACCAATGGTCTAACCTCCTCATAAATCACATTTTAATGGAAAAAATATTTGCCTCAAATAAAAACCAAATATCAAAATTTATAGAAACATGGTCTACGTATACAGAATTTTTTTAACCTAATTCTGGTTACTTAATTCTGTCTGTTAGCGAGAGCCACTATATCGTGATAACTTACATTGATGTTTCTGCATTTGGCAATTTATTATTATATTATATTATTAGTATGGGAATTTTTTTAATGGGCTTTAGGTGAACTGATGAATACACACACGCACGCACACACGCACATACACATACTCACCCACATACAAAAAAAATAAAAATAAATAATAATAATATATATATATATATATATATATATATATATATATATATATATATATGTGTGTGTGTATATATATATATATATTTATATATATTTAAAAAATTAAAAATAAATAAATAAAAAAAAGAGAAAAAAACTTTTATTTATTTATTTTTTTTTAAAAAGGAGAGCAATGATGATGTCAAATCGAATGAACAATACTGAGCTCTGGGGAAAATAAAATAAAATAAAAGAACAGATATAAAATTTGTGTTTAATCGTGAGTTAACTAGTTTTCATGCGATTAATTATGATAAAAAAATGTAATCGCCTGACGCCCCTAATTTTTAATAATTTTTTCTTTTTCTTTTCTTTTTTTTAAATGAAGAGATGATTAAAAACAAGAAATAAAATTTCTTTTTTTTTTAAAAGAAGAAGAAAATATTATTAAAAATTAGGGGCATCAGGCGATTAAATTTTTTCATCTTCACATTCACCCCAAAGGTTTTCTGTTGTGTCTGCACGGTGCTGTTTGCATTGACAGTCTTTGCGTTTAAGCTTCTCTGCTTAAACTCTGATGACACTTTGACAGCTTTCCCGTTATAATAAGACTCAAAAGCATCCCCCCCCACCCCCTCAACGTTACCTGTCACAACTGTGTCAGCCATTTACCTTTTTTTAGGGGAAAGATGCTAAATGTGTGTGTGGGAATGTGCGTGTTTGTTTGTGTGTGAGTCAGACAGAGCCAGATGAGCAGGCAGATGTTTCCTCTGTATCTACTCCAACTGTCTAAGAAAGACTGACAACAGCTGGATCCATGCCAGACACACACACACAAACAGAACACAGACACACTGTGTTCTGTTTGAAAACACATTAGCTTCTTTATGTATATGTAACATTATTTTAAAATTGAATTATTTGTGAATTTTAGTTGTTGTGAAATTGTGACAAGAAATTGTGGCCATTGATTGACTTTTGGGATGATCCATGTGTGTTTTCTGTTCAAATGCAGTGCACATAGCTTACATAGCATAAATATATGGTTGAATATACTTGTGTGTGTGCAAGCATTTGAGAACCCTGACCTAAATCCCACCACACATCTGAACTACAACAAAAATAGTTAGCCCCAACTCGTGATGTCTGACCTGTGAATCAATTGCTGTTTTTTTTGTTGTCATGTAATTTCACAAACATGATTAAAAACATGATTTTGTTAACTAGTGAGTTTATCACCCTACCATGTTGTTTGTCTCGTTCTTCTCTTGCATAGTGGGCCCACTCGGGCGGTTGCTGCTGCAAGTCTCTTCTTCTTCTTCTGGCCTGAAGAAGAAAGAGACAATCAAGATCAGACAATCTGAAGCAAAATGTCGTTGCGATGAAATAGGTCCATATTTTTCATCAGATTTGTTTTTTAACCAATCATGTTCAAATGTTTTTTCGATGATATCTTACTTTAAAATAGATAAAACAGGCTAAGATCACCCTCAAGGGCTTTATTTTCATACACAGCACATCTGCACCATGACACAAAAGTCGACGGATCCTGATTTTCATATAAGTGCAAGGGGGAGTGTCATGGAAATGTGCCTGGCAGTGACTATTTGGGAGCAGCAAGTCGATCTAAATCTTAATCTTGCTCAGACAGCTTGTCAAACACAACATATTTAATTCATAAATATGTGAAAAGTGAGTATCAAGCCCTCTGAATGAATGTGTTATTAAAAAAAATGGAAACCAACACACAGGGCAGCAATTGGGGGCATGAACGTGCACGGCACTTCAGCCATGTAGAAGCTCGAGTGCTTTAATAGCACACTGCATTTTAAGGGATTGAAAGGAACCTCTTTGATTGGCCATGATTGAAGTCGGCTATGACCACTCCCACAGCGTCGCAGTGCTCCCTCTCACATCTCTGCCAGCCTCGGCTGACAAATTTGAGGGCAATGAAGTTTATGGTAAATTGTGGTATATTTTATGAGTGGAGGTTTTATGTCATGTATTGTAAATGCAAAATTGGATTATTGATTATTATCGAATTGTGTGGTATGGCCTTCCTAACGCATTCACTCCAAGATGGGTGGATTTTGACTGAGGTCCACAGAATATTCAGTTCTATTTCTTCTTACATCAGGAAAAAAGTATATTTCTATCTGTTTCCATTTTGCAGCAATTAGCATTAGAATAAAGCTAAGTTTCATCATTATTCACAAATCTGTTTAAAACAGGGGGGAAAATAGCTTGTTTGCAACATGGCCCTGGTTGATCTCTTATACTCTGCTACCATCTGCTGGCCGTTTTTGTAATAACTACCATTGCTTCAAGCATTCTCTTCAGTTCAGATGCTGCATCAAAGCCTTCTGTATGCTTCAGCATAAAAAAAATAAAAACATTAAACACGTATACATACGTCTTTGGGAGCATGGTAATATTTAAAATAGAACGTAGTTATACTATTTTGGGAGCAAATGAGTTAATAGATGCATATTTTATAATTTATATGTACCGCAATGTTGTAGATTTTAGTTGAGAATTAGCACCAGCTGTAAACTCTGTATGCATTATATCAGCTTTAATTTAATTTAATTGCATTGTCCGTGTTTTTTGCATTTTTATTTTTTTGGGGGTAATGATGAAAAAAAAAACATTGCATTTGCTGTGTTCATTAAAGGTCTACTTTGCTTCTCTAAATGTCAAATAAGAATTGTAAAATGTTTATGTTGTTTACCTGTGTTTGTTTACTCTCCGTGTGAAACAGGTCAGTCTGTGCGTCTCTTCCTGGTATGTGTGTAAGTCTTGTGTCAGAAGGTCACGGAGCGTGCTCAGTGCCTTCTTCTGGAACACAAGCTTCTCTAACTGGACCAGACAAGCAGCAATTGAGGGCTGAAGCTCCTTACAAGCCCTCAAATGCAACTGGGAGGGAAGGTAAAGGAGGGCAGTATTTTACTAAAAGTAATAATAATAATAGTAATAATAATACACTACACTAATAATAGTGTAGGTTGAATGTTCTTCTCTTCTTACTGCTTACTCTAAATTGACAATAATCACAAACACTTTTTTGTCAGAGGTTGACAGCACATGTGAGGTTACAACACTACTTACACTAGAGGATTAAGTTGTACATTATATGAATATTCAGCTAATCCATACATTCTACTGCAGCTATGTTTTGTTTTCCCCAGCCATGTTCACTCACAGTGGACGTCTGAAGGGTTGGGTTACTTGTGAATTCCTGCTGGATTTGTTTCTCCTTCTCGCGCAGAACAAACAACTCAGAGGTCAGCTGCTGCAGACGGCCTTCAACGTGTCGTTGTCTGATGACACACACGCACAAGAGGTTTCCAAATGGAACACTAACTTGCCACTTCACCCTCGAATCAATATTCATTAATATTACAAAACAATAACTAAACTATCTTTCCAACTTTTTCAGTGTAAGCATAGTTCAATTACTTCTGGATTTAAAAAACATGCATTTGCCACCTTAACATTATTGTGAGTTAGGGAGTTATGGAAGTAAGCAGTAACCATTATATTATGTAATTTTATTTCAGCATTACTTCTTAATGCCATTACTGCAATGACTGCTATTAATGAGATTTGGGCTTGAGTTTTTGGTTGACACAAAAATTCTGGCCTCAAACGATAATGAACAAATAGGGCTTCACCTAATGTTATTAAAATACTCAATTAATATGATGTTTATTTGATTTATTAATTGCCAAATCAGATTTAGCAAAACATTCTTCAATTTCCATCAATTTATTCAAAAACAGGATATTTTTGAAAGGGACATTCATTTCTCAATGTCGTTACTGGTATGGTCCGTAACATGTCAAAAATTTGGAAAACATGTTGATCATTGTTTGAAAAACACCTGTTGGCAATGAAGAGGACTAAACATGAGCAATACATGTAATACAAACACATATTTCAGTGTTTACAGCATTTTCTCTAGAATGTCATTCACTATACTGTAAACCCACTAACCCTCTGTCTATCCATCTATCTATCTATCCATCCATCTATCCATCCATCCGTCTATCCATCCATCCATCTATCCATCCATCTATCCATCCAACTGTCTATCCATCCATCCGTCTATCCATTCGTCTATCCATCCATCCATCTGTCCGTCCATCCATCCATCTATCCGTCTATCCATTCGTCTATCCATCCCTCCATCCATCCGTCTATCCGTCCATCCATCCATCTATCCGTCTATCCATTTGTCTATCCATCCATCCATCCATCCGTCTATCCGTCTATCCATCCACCTGTCTATCCATCCATCCTTCCATCCGTCTATCCATTCGTCTATCCATCCATCCATCCATCTATCCGTCTATCCATTCGTCTATCCATCCATCTATCCATCCGTCTATCCATTCGTCTATCCATCCATCCATCCATCCATCATCCATCCATCCATCTATCCGTCTATCCATTCGTCTATCCATCCATCTATCCATCCGTCTATCCATCTATCCATCCACCTGTCTATCCATTTGTCTATCCATCCATCTATCCAACCGTCCATCCGTCTATCCATCTATCATCCACCTGTCTATCCATCCATCCTTCCATCCGTCTATCCATCCATCCATCTGTCCGTCCATCCATCCATCCATCTATCCGTCTATCCATTCATCCATCCATCTATCCATCTATCCGTCTATCCATCCGTCCATCTGTCTATCCATCTATCCATCCACCTGTCTATCCATCCATCCTTCCATTCGTCTATCCCTTCATCTATCCATCCATCCATCCATCTGTCCGTCCATCCATCCATCCATCCATCTATCCGTCTATCCATTCGTCTATCCATCCATCCATCCATCCATCTGTCCGTCCATCCATCCATCATCCATCTATCTATCTATCTAGAGAGAGAAAGGGGGAAAGAGAGACTTTACATCTAAGTTTTTCATTTAAGTTTTTAACTGTCATTCAAAACTGATCTTAAGCATTCAAGTCTTCATTAAAAAATGTGGAATGTGTGACGAGTGAGGAGGGAAATGATAAATCGCATAGAAAATGTCATAATTAACAGTAAAATGTGTGCGTGCATACGTGTGGATGTGTGAGTGTAGTTCCAGTGCATTTACTGTACATGAAGGGATAAAAACACAGGCATATGCCACATGGTAAAACAATGTGTGAAATGCACGTGAAACGCGCACACGCACACACGCACACATTCCGCCAGCTGTCAGCTGTCTGATTTGGTGCTTTCGCAAAATAGGACTCCATAATTATATGAACGTATGTGACAAACACATAATTGCAGGTGAAAAATGTGTGGGAGTTGTTTATTTCTTCATTTTTATGCGCTACTTTTGGCCTATCTCACCACTTGCAGCCTGTCACAGGAATCATTTTCAACCATGTAGTATGTATACATTGTGTGTTTATTCATAAATTGCATGTTGTATATATCTATAAGAAAGTTTTTTGAAAAAAAATCTTGAAAATGTTCAAAAATTCTAAATAGTAACACAGCTACAGTTGCATGTTTGAATGAAAAAAATCTAATTCCCTATAGCCAAGGTTTTTCCATCTATGTGTTTCTGTTTTAGGAAAAACTATAGTGTGAAGTCTGCCCCCAGTTTGTCATTGATTCTTTGATACATAACATGCCAACACATACCTAAAAATAAATGCCACATGTGGTTATGAGAAATTGCTGATTACGTCATTCTTGCGTTTCCTCCATTAATTACACTTTATGGAGATGAAAAAGGGGAAGTCAACTCAAACATTTTCTTTACAATATGTTCTATGAAGCTCCACTAACTTGTCTAAACATGGTAATCGGATTAATACTGCGTTTGTGGAATATGAATTAATCTGAAAAACAAAAACAAAACAAAAAACATCCATTTCTATCCATCTCAAGGGGCGGCCTTTTTGCCACTTGCTGTTGACTGAAAATGACATCACATTTGCTCAGGGCTCAGGTAACGACCAATCATGTTTCACCTGTTTAATGAGTTTGGTCATGTGATATTCGCAAGCTGAGTTGTGATTAGCTGAATCCTGAGCACCTGTGATGTTTTCAGTCAACAGCAAGTGGCAAAATGACAACCCCCTGAGGTGGATGAAAACAGGTGTTTTTTTCTTTGCTTAATTCATATTCAAAAATACAATATTAATCGGAATGCCATCTTTTTTTTTTAGGCTAGTTGGGGTCCATTAAACATATTCTTGCAAACATTTTGGGTTGACTTCCCCTTTAAGAAGTTAAAGCAGGGTGAAAAACAAAATCTGTCTCTTTTTTTTCTGGAGAAAAAAAAAGAAGAAAAACAAACAAAAAAAATCAGTTTTTAATGTTTTGTATTATATTGATAAATATAATGATTAACTGGATGTTTCTAGACATGATACAACAACAATGTCTTATGTCTTATAGACTCAATATTGAGCTGCTAAACACCACTTTGTTTCACGTTGGAAGCCGGATTTGATATCATTTTAGGTAAATACAAATTGTTAATGAATTGTTGATGTTTCATTTTGCTGTCAATAAGTCTTGAACTAAACCCGCATTAAAGGTTTGGTGCAAATGAAAAATATCTATGTAGGTTACAGCTTGTTTGGGATTGTGTTCTTACAAGACAGCAGATTTTTCCAATTTGTTTTCTTTTTCTTATCACCCCTACAAAGAGACTGAACAAAGTAACTTAAGAAATGTGTCGAACGGGATGAAGTCACAGGATTACTCCTGACTCAAGCGTACACTAAGACTCTCTAAGTGTTACACACTGCCAAATCACTTTTCCTACACTAAACATGAACTAGGATTGATGCTGTCATTATGGCAGAATCGTCCTTAAATGTAGAGGAAAACCCTTAAAAACAAATGACAATAAGTGTATTAGGAGTGAGAATCCTTTAGGGGCGGGCCATCGTAATCGGTACAGTTCCTCTATAGTTCTGAACTTGTTTGATCCAGCCTGAAACATTATGTCAGTGCATTAATTCAAGGGCTAAAATTCCAGGGCAATTAGGAGATTTCCAGGAAATGTGTCATCAAACTGTGGGAGTCGGGTGGGCAGACTTTGTTGGCACACCTTAAATCCAGAGCTGTGTTGTAGCCTGCCGTGACTGTCAAGATCTATCTAACGTGTTCTTCTGCCAAAGTACCTGTCATGGCAGGAGCGTAGAGAGACGGAGCAAATAGGGTGAGGCAGATATCACCAACCAACAGCAGAAAATTCACTTAAAACACAATAGGGCCAGGAAAGGGCCAATTTGGAGTTAAATAAACATGTTGTTTTTTTCTCTTTAATGCTGCATCTGCTCCATTTTCCTTTTTTCGTTTTCATTTCATTTATAGGAATCAGACATGCTTTGGAGAGTTACTTTTAAAAATGCTCTTTTGATTACTTTCTAACCATAACCTTTTGAACATAAAAAAATGGCAAAAGTGCTGTATGCAATGACAAAACTGCTTTTGTTGGCATGCATTGCTGCTAATAAAAAAAGAGTCATTTTCACATCAACTATAGTTAACTGTTGACATTTCCTACTGAATTCTTGTGAAAACAAGTTGTGGCAAAATGTGAGCAATCCTTATTTTATTCAAGGTTTTCCCAGATTTGACCTTAAAACCAAATTATGAATGTAAGTCTTCCTTATGATTTATGCAACCACAAGTGATTCGAGTTGTTCCGCATTGCAAAGCGCCTGCGGTAATTAACACAGTTATTGGCCAAATAAGGTTCACGAATAACAAGTATGAACTGTTTCTCCTCCGAGGCGTTCGATGAGCTGCTCTTTGTTATACAGAACGGGAAGAATGACAAAAAGAGATGAGATGATCATCACCTTGTTTTCTTTCACTTTGCGCACCTGGGTGTTCATTTTGTGATGATAGCTTGTTGGATACAAAAAGGCTTTCTTGTGAAATGAAACAGGTGTGGGGGAGGAGCTTCTTCAGATGATATGACAATATTCATCTTTATGTATTTTCTATTAGGGTCACAGGAGAGCTATTAACCTATTTTTGTGCCCAGTCTAACTGCGTGCCTGGTTGGCGTTTTCTTTCATTTGGTATTTCCATAGATGGGTGCAGTTAGAAAGGGGTGTTTGCGCCATTGTGGGAGTGAACACAACCGACTTGCTTCCCCACCAATGGAAGCAGCTCCTTTCATTCTCTTTAACTTCAGCACATGAGACTGTCTTTGATATGGCGCAAGAGAAACTCTACTCACTTTCTACAAACCTTCTTGTTTAAGAGTCCATGTCTGTTAGTGCCAGTATAATATCGCAGACGTTAGGACAGTGGACCTTTATGCACACAATATTCCAAAAAATATTGCCTCGGTTCACGCAGTATTCTTCGGTTCGATCCGTTAACGTGGATTGCTCAGTTGAGCTTTTTCTTACTCTGTGTTAATGCGTCACACATTTCAAATATCTTTTTTGGGGCGGGTCTATTGAGGATAAGCAGTTCAGAAAATGGAATGATGGACAGATTTCACTCAGTATTGCTCAAAAGAAAGTGAAAAATGTTAGCAAGAGTGTTATTGAAAATCCTAATCATATTACCGTAAGAAAAATAAGGAAGTAATAGCTATTTATGAAACATGGTGTTCTTGTTGCGCAATCTACCATCTGCACTATTGTTAAGAACAAAGAGGCAATAAAGGTAGCAGATGTGGCTAAAGGAGTGAATGTTTTGACAAAAGAAAGACCAAACAATGGAAGAGAGAAAAATCATTGTTGGTGTACATAAATAAAAAAGAGCTCGGTGCCTAAGACAATGCTCAGTAATTTGCGAGTGAACATTTTTTTTACATGAGCATTTATTTATTTTTACTTTTTAACTACACACTGATAAAAACAAGGGAAATCATTTAATTCTGATTCAATTTACTAGGGACTGAGGCATCGACTCATTCATTTTGTGAACCAAGTTTGCACTGTTTTTATTTTCCTTTTCAGAATGTCTGCACTATAATGTATGTGTATGGAAATTGGCTGGTAGGGGATTCAATACGATTCTTGTACATGGGATGGGAAGTAAATTTTTTTAAAATGTAATTTGGTTCCATTCAGTGGGATTCAATATGGCACAGCTATAAAAGCTCTCCAAAGCCCAAACTATCAAACCGATTTATAGCTGGTGTACATCTCTCATTAAGATGATTCAATACATATGTCGATACATTTCAAAGATGCAACGATTCGTTTCGGTTGGTCAAATCAAAACCGATTTACATCATTTTTCGTATACAGGTAGACCAAATGTGTCCCCGTAAGGTATCCTTTCATCAGCATTACTGCTGAGGAAGTATGCCAAGATCTTAACATGGAGAGTGCAGTATGGAAATGTGATCATTGGGTGGGATTTAAAGGATTGTGAGAAGGGATAACGCAGTTTGTAATTAAATCCTCCTGCAAATAATTACTCAACCTGCAACGTGACAACTCAAATCGAAAGTGCGACAAGATTACACAACACCGGCATTCAAAAAGCATCATTTAAATGTTCAGAAAATGGAAAGTAACATTTGGAATTGTAGGAAGTAATTACAGTACTGGTACTTTATCCAACTATGGTGATGAATAAAAAAGTCAAGCGAATTTATTCCTAAAATGTGGGAACATTTTATGTGATAAAACCTCAAGGTCTCTACAAAGAATGACAACACACAAGTGAACTTTGGACACAGTACTTCACTTGCTTGCCTGGATTACAACACGAGTAATTAGACTAAATGTACTTAAAGTACAGGCAGGATTCCTGCTGCTTTTTCTAGTAAAGCATAAACCTGCTGCGGTTACAAGATACAATGGAACTTCCCCAGTCTCGTTTCAGCTATGTGACGGAACCTTACAAAGCCGCAATGAGCTGCCTCCTAACAGGTTCAAACACAACACAGCCAATCCTCATCTCAAACTAAACAATCAAGAGTTGCACTGAAGCAGAAATGTTGTTCATGTTTAAACATTTTCTAGCAGAATGTCTGTCCCTTTTGCCAAAAATATATTCAAACATCTCAACATATGGAAGCCTTGCCACTGTATTTTTGGTGGTAAAAAAAAAAACACGACAGGTAAGCACATCTTATAACACTTAGTAGCTTTCACATACTCCATAAAAGTTCTGCACTCACTGCGTCTGTATGTTGTTGAGCTCGTATTCAGTCTCTGTCTGCAGCTGCTGGAGGTGAAAGGTCAACTCCTTACTTAAGACAGCAAACTTCCACAGCCCTCCTCCAGCGTCCTCCGCAAACGCCACACCCTGAAACAAAGAATTCGCATGACTATACAGTCAAAGTTGCACTTGTTATGAGTTTTAAATGATCTAACTTTTTTTTTTTTTTGGGTGACATCAGCGACAACCTCCAAACGGCTCGAGTCAAGGTCATGAACACAAACAAAAGTACAGCCACTACACTGCTGTATGTGCCGTTTTTTTCTTCCAGGTTCATGTTGTGCTCCCCCTTTCCTCATGTTAACTTTTCCTATCTAAAAGAGTCGAGGCACCGCTCATTCGTTCTGTCTCCCCCTCTTGGTCATTGTTATGTTTGACTGTGAAGACAAATACCCTGTTTGTTTTACATACAGTACTTAGCCATTAAAGCTGATTCTTATTCGAACACTGGTAGATGGAAAAAAAAACTATGCCCCAAAAAAGTGGAAAGGCAAATTTTTTGACGAAATTTAAAGGAGACCTGAAATGAAAATGGCCATATTTTTTTTTAGGTTTTTGGTCATAATATGCATTCCGCCATCCTGACTAAGTTCTCGGAATTGTGAGGAAAACGACCCATGTTTCCTGTGTCTATGGCAGTGTGTGTCAAGAGAGAGAGCGGGGACTGGCTGGTCTCACTGCCGGCCAAGTGGGGACCTCTGCTCTTTCTCTCACGAAGGTTCCACCGCCGCCCGACCGGGGCCTGCCTCGCTGCCGAGCTGCTTGCGGAAGTCGGCGGCCGCGGAAGCCGTTCCGCGCGGCACCGGTCGCGGAAGCCGCACGGCGCCGGTCGCGGAAGCCGTTCGGCGTCGACCTTCGCGAGAGAGAGAGCGGAGACTGGCTGGTCACACCGCCAGCCAAGCAGGGCCTGCCTTACTGCCGGCCGGCTCCGTGGAAGGACTGCCATAAAGGTGGCATTTGGTGACTATCTATTGAAGCTGAAGCGCAAAAAAGAATTTAGCCTAAGACAGTGTGTAGACCGAAGCAGGTGGGGCAGGAGAGCCTTGGCCACGCCCAACTCATTTTGTAAACAGAAGCGCTTGAAATCAGGCGAGCTTTGGCCACGCCTACCAAAATCCGTCCGTTTGAAACTGGGCTCACAGTAGACTCTCTGGTGCAGCCTCTATTTGAACAAAAGCATTTCACAATTTTTTTTAATTTTGAAACAGTATTAGGGCATCCAGGATGGATTTTGTTGTTGTCGCTGCAAAGCTCATGTTAGGACACCTTTAATGAACTGGACATGGACAAAATGATCCAACATAGAAGCTCATCTATTAAAAACAGTGGAGATAATGTCATGGCTTACGCTCGCACTGCGTGTTCTCGGAATGGGTCCGCAGCGGAAAAATTAAACATAATTTAAAGAAAGGCACTGGTAAAACAACATAGGAGTTTATCCACAAGTAGTGGAAAGTTTAAGACTAATCGGTAAGTTTTAGTCTGTCTCCAAAATTAAACCTTATAGACTGGTGTCAAACATTTGTTTTTGTTTTTAAATGCACGTCAGATTTAAGGTTATGGTTTAAGTCGATCCAGTCAAAAAATGCATCATGAAGAAGAAGAAAAAACTAATAAGTTACACCTGAGGACCAGTCAAACTATGGAAAAAGTGTGGCTTATGGTCCAAAAAATACGGTTATTACATTTACAAAAAAAATAAAAAAAATACATAATTGCTGCTGAATGCTGGATAACTGGATGCAAAACGACCAATCACGGCTCAGCTTCAAAAACAAGTCAGCCATGATTGATCATTACCTGAGCGCTGAGCAACTGTGATGTCATTTTCAGTCATCAGAAAGTGGCAAAATGGCCGCCCACTGAGATGTATAAAAATGGGTGGATTTTGCCACTCAAATAATAATCCGAAAATGCAGTATTAATCGTAATTTTGTGTTTACTCTAGTCGGGCTGCATAGGACTTATTATTGTGAAGAAAATGTTTGGGTTGGCTTCCCCTTTAAGTAGCAGTAAAGAAGATCTGCCGAAACAAGCAACAAAAAGAGGCTGTAGGTGAAAAAGTAAAAGCATCACAAATGTTAACAAAGCACACAACATTCCAAAAACAACCACAAAATATTTCATCAGGACAGTAAATAACAGAAAACTACACTTGCGAAACATTGTCACAGACAAATGTGTCAGATTGCGAGACGTTAGGCAACATGGTGAGTAAAAGCAAAGCTTGCCATGAATCACCAGCTGAGGGAGAAAAGAGGAGAGGGCGGACAGACTGAGGAGGCAGGAGGTGATCACGGAGCCCAGAGAGCAGAGCAGAGGCATGAGGACATGATGTGGGCGGATTCAAGTTGGTGGAGGTAGCGTGGGCGTGTCTGAGCTCGTCGTGGTGACGGAGTCCTTCGATGGCGGCTGTCGACTGAGAGACAGCAGACTGGATGAGTCACCCTGGCAGAACATGCTGATCACGCTCAACGCCTGTGAGTCATGTGCTCAAACATGACCGGCCGTCACAAAACATATCAGACTGAAACTGATTAAGTTAGGAATACTTGCATTAGTGGTTAATATTAGAATTAGAGTGTTATAGTATACACTCATTATGTTAAAATGGGCGGTCTAATTACATTCCATCCACCAGCGGTTCTCAAACTTTAGTAAAAATAAAATCAGCTCTGTGAAAAGTGACTATTTCGGAGGTGCAAGGCTTTGGCCCGATGCCAGCGATATGCACATTTGTATACACAATTTAATTGTATCTAAAAAAAAATAAATAAATAACATTTTATTTTTTTTCTTCTAAATATGATTTTTGGGGAAACCATATTGTTATTAACATAAGTTTATACTGTATTGTGGACATGTGCATTTTCTTTAACAACGGGTTTTTCACTTTTTGTACATGAAGCAATATCAAAGTGACCTTGACTGATAAGCCAGCTCGGAACAGACTGCTTGCTTTCTTGTCTAGCTGACCCTCCCTTTCACCTCCCGAAACCTAACCAGTCTGCAATAAGAATCTTCTCATGACATGTCAAATCTGTAAAATTACCGAATGAACAATACTGAGCTCTCCAGAAAAAAAAAGAAGAAAAAAAAGAAGAAAAAAAAGAATCTTCTCATGATAATTTAGGGAGCACACTCTAACAGATAATTTCGTGTAGACTGCTCTTTAAGCCTTGTGTATATTTGAAGCTTGAAATATAAAGAAACCCAAAAGACAAATTGTTTCCCAGAGTGTTTCATTCATCTCACCTAACTACTAAAAATTCCAACAATATTTTTTTAGTAAAATAAAATAATAATATACATTATTATTATTATTATTTCACAAAATGTCTTAATGCCAAAATGTTATGGTACTAGTCAAATTTTTATTTTTAAGGGGGGAAAACATGCACATTTGAAATTATTTACAAAAAAAATCATAAGCGTATGAGAAATAAAGTTGTTCCGTGCACAACTAGTGGTTGTCCTACCACACTTTGAGAATCACTACCATATATAATTCTAACTTTGCATGCATGATTGTGGATGAACACAAAATACCCCAACACATCTATTTTTGAAGTTTTGAAGGTCACAAATAAATCTGAGCCAATCCCAGCTGACTTTGGACACATCCTAGATTGCCAGCCAATCACATGACACATACTGTAAATATGTAAGGAGGTATACAGTAGGTAATTAGACTACAGTTTGGTATGCTCTAAATCGGACAATATGGCCTTGCAGGCCACATTTCTTTCTTTTGCAATTCACCGGGACTGCAACTAATGATTATTTTACAGCACCACAATGTTGAAAATGCCGCAAAATTTGTACAATATGTAGTTAAATTAAAGATATGCCCTAAGCATGTTTTGCTGTTTGAACCTTCATCATAAGTGATATCATCACATCACGCATGATTGCATAAGTGCAACCAAAATGAAAAGTGCACCTTTGCCAGGTTGGAAAACTCACACTGTATCTGATCTGTGTCCAGCCGACTTCCAGCATCACTTATGCACATTTCATTGACGTCTAACATGTCTAAGAGTGGAAGTGATATTTTGCCGCCAGCAAATAAATCCAAGTCAGTAAACCGGTCTACAATTGCCCACGTCACATGCACAACCGAATACATCATCCGCAACGGGAGATTTTGCAAGTTACACAGACTTTATGCTCACTGATCTCATGCATGGCCAATGGCCAACCGCCCTGATTTTAAGCGGAATGAGGTGAGCCGCTTTGATTGGTCAGCTGTGTTCCATCCCACAACAGCATAAAATGTCCTTTCGTGGTCAAGCAAAATAGCAAAAAGAAAAGAAAAAAAAACTCCACCCATGTACCCAGTTAGACTGCATTTTGCGCTAGACTTAATAGGGTCCTTGGACTTAAATAATAGGGACTTAAAAATAATAGAAACATATAGATGCATAACATATGGAGCATATATTAAATACAGTAAAGGTTTGGAATAACTTCAAGTGCCATAAATTACCTGTTGGTCCTCTGTGATATCAGAATGTATAATATGCACTTTTTCTTCTATTAGCTGCCGTAGTTTGTTGAGAGAAGCTGGGAATTCTCTTCTGTTTTTTTCAAACGCTGGACACTATGAAAAAAAGATTTTTTTTATTACAATATTTAGATTCATTCACATTAGTTTTTACAAAATACTTCAAATGTTGAACCACCGGTGGAAATTCCGATGTTCACTGCTGGATAAATAAGGATTCCACCGTGGAATACTTATTTATCCAGCAGTGAACATTTCTTGTAAAGAAATCTACTGAATCCCTTTGTGACGTTAAGGTATGAAATAATAGGGCAGCTAAAATGCAGCAAATCCCTTTTTCCAAATAAAACACAATTTTAATGAACACTAAAGAGGATGTCAGACATCAGAGACCAACTTAATAAATAGTTGAATGTCCCACCGGGATCCAACAGGGCTGATACACAGAAGCACAAAAATAAATACTATACATTTTTATCTAACCTATGAAGTGAAATAATGACATTGTGTGATTGTTGATTCTATTTCTGATAATGATGAAGCCAAGCTAGTCTGCCTATAGGATCATCTTCAAGAAGGAAGTTAATTAATGTACATATAGAAGACTTACAGATGGCAATTAATTCCTCGCTCACAATATGAGTGATGGCATTCACAACATGAGTGGGCCGGATGGTCGTGACACATTGAGATAATGATGTTCAACTTGAAAGACAGTTATGATATCATTAGGTATATTGTGCCATGCACATAATGTAAACACTGGTATTTATGGACTATGTATACAGTTGAGTATGTTGCTATGCATGTTTTTATCTTAACAAGGAAAGCTTTTTAAAAAACTAGTTACTAATTAAATACTAGAGATAGACCAATATGTGTTTTTTTTCCCTTCAGGACCATTACCGGTTATTAGTATAGTCAAGGAGGTTGATGGAACCAATATTTATTTTCAGTAAAAGGCAAAAACAAAAAAGGAAAAAGAAGAAAAAAAACATAGGAACCAACATTTTTAAAATATACATTCCAACTTTTATTTTTTTTAATGGCTGAAACCGCTAAATAAATATAAAGCATCCATATTAGGCCCTGTTGATAATTGGTCGATCCCGATTTTTGGTTTGACTTCATACCAGGAATTTGGACATACCAATTCTGCTTTGGGAAATGTTGCCTAGTAGGGCTGGGTTAAAAAATAAATAAATCAATATATCGATATTGAATCGATATATTGACTGAAAACCATGAAATGATACTTTTATTACGCCCCAAAACATAAATTAAAGTGCCTTCTCGCGTTACGGGGAAATTTATTTTACAAAAAATGAAACCACAGAAATATTCATGTTCAAAAACTCGTTGCTCGAGCGTTGATCCAATGTGCCCTTCTGTTATGCAGACTACCACAAAAGGAGCCCAGTGTTTTTGCCATTTGATTTACATAGTGCTGTGGTTGCAATCAATTATTATTTATTGTTTTGATCAGGTCATGTTCAATAAAATATACATGATTAATGTAACTGCATTGGATTCAATTTTAAATGTAAATATTCTTTTTTCCCCCCACACTAATGCACCAAGTAAGAGCAAGAAGTTAAAGAAAAATCAGTCCTTCAGCAAGACAAGTATGTTCCAAACCGTAAATACCGGTTGCTACTTACTTCCTCCTTTTTTCCGTGAACCCTTTTAAACAGGGTGTCAACAACGATGTCAACAAGTCTCTCTCTCTTGCTCGCTCTCAAAGTAGGAATTGTAATCCCTTGAAATTATACCCATTTTTAATAAATGTACCTGGAATCTGATTACATGCTTTTTCCTGTAACTGTAACGGAATACAGTTAATTTTTGTTTGTAATCTGATTACATAACGGCGGTACATGTATTCCGTTACTCCCCTTATCCTAATCCTGAACTGATTCGAAAAGTAATGTGAATCGAATCCAATCGGACCCTCCTGAATCGAATCGATTTAGGGAATCGGAATCGATACCCAGCCCTATTGCCAAGTAACAGTAGAAAGAAAAATAAATGTTTCTCTAAGACGAGAGGTTGTGCTGATACACTGAAACTACTGCAGAATCCTCATTCTTTCCAAACGAAACTTGCAATTAAAAACTCCAGAGATATTATTTAGTAAATGAGAAAAATAAACTTTTTCCATGAATGTCTGTGAATTGGCAACATTAGCACAAAGACACCCATTAGGTTTGAACCCACAGGATTAATGAACGATTACCAAACCTGCCTCATAACAAACAACTGCACTCTTGAACACAAAAGCAACCCCAACAAATGCAGTATCACTCAAACTTATTGTTGCCACGAATATTCAAAGTTGAATCCGTAAAGTTTCATTTCGGAATACTCACTCGAAGAAACGGAGTGAGTGAAGAATTCATGGTGACAGGATGACTTAAAAGTAATTTCCTGACTGAGCACAGACCACTGGGGCTTGTTTGCATGGGTGATAGTGGGTGGGCTGCACTTCTGTGTACATGGAGACGACCCTAACGACAACCTCCCAAGCCACTACAACAGACAAGCATTGTCAGCAAAAGACAGAACTGGCAGAAAGAGAATGTAACTTGGCCTTTGTTAATAAATATAAATCGACACTATGACTTTTTCTTCACCAACAAAATTGCACAGAATAAAGCAACTGTATTGAGGATGACCCCCAAAGCTTTCTCAAAACATATGTCTTCATTATAGCTACAACAGACAACAAAATGTACCAATGAAAATAGGAACTAACTCATAGTATGAAATCACCTCCAAATTATGCGGGATTAAACAAACAATGATTAATTTGGAAGATAGTGCGGAGATCACAGGTTTCCAGTCAGCAGCCCCCGCCCTGTATTTTGGATCCCCACCCCAGGGTGTGTCTCCGTGCAGCCGGATCACTGAGGCAGGACGCCAGATCTGACACACCTTAACAGGCAGGTAGCTATGATGTAAGAAGATCTCACTTCCCTTTTTTTGTTGACTCGTCTTTTCTGTCCTCATATCTGCCTCTTGATCGACATGCCCGATATGACGTGAACACTTGCGAGATGAATAGAATAGAAGAAACCACTCTAAGTACTTAAGATGTAGTCATACTAAACCGTGATAGTACGGGTCAGTTTAGGTCTGTTTATGACAACGAAGCAAGTTACGTCAGAGGCAGAAAATGATGTCAAAAACAAAACTCCTTGGAAATAGCTACAATAGTAGCCGGGCCATCAATAGTGAGTCACTAAATGTTGACATATATAATCTACTACCATACAGCTAAAATGAATAGATTAAGGTCATCAAAATCCAGGTGAACACAAAAAGCATCAGGTCATGGGGGTCATGTTGGAGATAGACCAGTGCAGTGACGACCTAGGACACGCTGGAGAGACTGTCTCTCGGCTGGCCTGGGAACGAACGCCTTGGGATTCTGTAGCAGCTGGTTGAAGTGGCTTGGGAAGAGGGAAGTCTGGGCTTCTGCCCGCGACCCGACTTCAGATAAGCGGTAAATGATGGATGGATGGATATCCTCAAGTGGTTAATGTTCAATTACAAAGTAGTCTATTTTTTTCATTTATAAACATTCCATCCAACCTTAAATTGATTAACTAAAGTTGCAACAATTAATTGACAACTAATTGATTATCAAAATAATTTTTATTTCCTTTCAGAGATCTTGTTTAGCGTAAAATTGTCCAAATGCTTGGAATTTCTGCCTCACCAGTAAATAGTATCAGATTTATATACAGTAGTTCACCATGAAAGCATAACAAAAAAAATAATAATAATTCTGTTGACATTTGCAAACGTGTACGTGAACATTTTGAAACTCAATGACAAGCGATTGTTGTTTGTGTTTTCTGCATTGTCAATTGAAAGTGATTTACCCTTTTTGAATTAAGAGATAAATATTAAGATGTTTTTTTTTAAATCGGTTAAAATTAATTAATTAATTAAGTAATTAAAAAATCAACAGAATAATTGATTATTTAAATAACCCTTATTTATAGCCTAACAATTGATACACACCGCACTGGACACTTATAAAGGGTGTGTGCGGTTACCAATGCTAATTAGGATCAAACAGGGGATTTAGAAATGCAGGTACGAACAAGATTGTTTCATAAATCCTCAAACAAGCGTTGTAAATAGCAAAACGTCTAAAAAAAAGTATTTGTGTGTCATTTAACCTGTATAATATTATACAAATGAAGAATGACAGAAAATGCAAGAAACATTTTTTCTGAAATTCAGTCCCCGTATGCAAGCAAATATATGATACTTTCATATATTTCCACTCCAGCGTGCTTTCCTCATGACTCACATGTCTGGCACGTCACTTGTGCGCTGGTGCACTCTGAACCAGTAAGCACTTGAAACTGGGTGGGAGTGGAAGCAGATGCCCGCCAGGGTCATGTATAGATCACGGTTAACACTTTTAATAAGCAAATGTCTGTGAAAATGTTCGCTAAATCTAAATAACAAAGTAAATAGGAATTGTGCTTGTTTTCAAAACAATCTGTTAATGAGCTTCCATTTCATGATCTTGTGTGGTGTAATTTTTTTCCCACTGTAGTCATTCTTAACATACAGTAAAACAAAAAAGAAAGAAAGAAACAGTAGTAGTCTACTGTGAATTGTTGTGCAAAAACACGAGCTGCAACATTTTCTTCACACTATTTAAAAACAAGGACAAGCATTAGTAATGTAAACTTGTCCATTACGCTTTCCTCATTCAATTGTGAAGCGAGTCTGTGTAAGGCACTTCTCAGTAGTCAGTGCACACAGCAAAGTTCTCACGGTTGCCCCACAACAGTTTTGGGGGAGTGAATGGGAACCTTCTTTAAGCAACATATTGTGTAGTGCAGACAATAGACAAACACATTCTTAACACCAGAAAAAGAAAACGATGACATGTTTATATGTAATTTATGCTTAACATGCCAACGGAAATTGTTTCATGTAGAACTGGTTGTTTGGTATAGTACGGAAAACCCCCAAAATATAAGCTGTTTGAATTGAAACTGGCACACACGTTGAAAGCTGTGATTTTAAACTAACCAGTTCATCGGTGTCAAGCAAGTACGGTCCTCTTTTTATAGCATCATGATATGTGAAGGGTCAATTATCATTAGATGACTTCATCATATCAGACAAGTTTATTGCATCATTATATCCCAGAAGAGAAAATATTTGGAATTTGTTAGAACCGTTTGCCATTTTAAATGATGTATTGTCCTCACAAGCAGAGGTGTAGTCCAGACCCACTTCTTTTTCAGTTTATCCACTTCTAGATTCCCCCCCCCCCCCCCCCGATGCACACCGTTCAGCCATGGTCTTCCCTCTGCCTTTAATTGGCTGGTACCCTAAACTTATTAGATTGGCTAACTTTATGCATTTGATGACTGATGAGCCAATCAGAAACAGAGTAGGCCACACAATGGTGACCCAAATTTTAGCCCAGGTGAGCTGATTTGCCCTCATACACAGAATACTTGATCGTGATGTGGGTTCGATTCCCGGGGCGGATGCTGCTGGTTACACACGAACTACATGCTCGAGATAAAGAATGGGGACAAATAGTTGAAGACAGCACAAAGCAATACTGAAGTCTAACCAGACAGTTTTTTTCACTATTTTTGTTTATTGTTCACTAAATATTGTAATTTGTTTCATAACATATACTCAAGATAAATACAGTTTATATTATTTCCGGCTGCTTGTGTTACCAAACTGTTATTATTGTGAGCAAGTACTAATGATAGATTTTTAATTTTAATTTTTAGGACATTTTTTCTGGACTACCCCAAAAAAAAAATGTATTTAAATTTTTAATTTTTAGGACATTTTTTCTGGACTACCCCAAAAAAAAAATGTATTTAAATTTTTAATTTTTAGGACATTTTTTCTGGACTACAAAAAAATAAAAAAAATAAAAAAATAAAAGGGGAAAATTGAGAGTATACCCAGTTTTCCAGGGACCACTGCTCACAAGCTTACACAGATTTTCATAATCAGCCCAAAAAAGAAGTAGCTAAAAATAAATGAGAATTGTTCCACTTCATAATCATGTTTGATTAGCGGTAGTGTTACTAATGTATACAGATTGAGCAGGTTCAGGCATGCATAAAAGATACGTTGTGCATTTTAAACTCTCACCTTTTCATATTTTACATCATTTCAAAAAGTAGAACATCGACAAACAACAACAACAACAACATCTACTCTCCAAGCAGTGCAGCTCCCACCAAGCCGGCACCCACTCGGCCCTCTGACGAGGCTTAATGAGTAATAAGCACTGGGTGACCACAGTTTTGGAGTCAAGCCAACACTCCCAGATGCCAAATTGAAGCCTGAAGGTACTGCATAATGCAAAACAACACTCATTAAAACTTGAAGGGGGAAAAAAACAAGGCGCTATAAAATGCAAAAATCCACCAAGATGCATTTCAGGAGAAGCTTGGTGGCAATTTCTCCACAACGCAGATGAATAATTACAACGCGCAAACAGCCATTAGGGGGAGAAATTACAACATGGGAAAATGGGTTTCATGACCTACACTATATGGATGGAGAAATATGTTAAGGGGGATGGAAAGGCAAAAGAGATGGAATAAAAGTCAAGGTTTGCTGAATTATTCAGGTTTGAGGTAAGCAAGTTTATACAGTCTGCATTTTCAGTTTTGCAAAGAGGAAGGTTCGATCAGGGTTCATTCAAGATTGCAACATTTGCTTAACGTTCGCTAAACATTCACCAACTTTTTAAAATGTTTTTTTCTTTTGTCTAATTTTGACTATATTCAAAATTGCATTGCGACAAGAAAAAACGTTACAAGTCTAGGCAAATGTCTGCCGAACGTTTAGCGAACACTGCAACCTTGGACGAACCCTGACGAGAAATCAACATTCGTCAAAGATGGATGTGTCATGAAAATTTGGAAAATTAAGAGAATGCTGCCTCTTACGCTGTGTTTCTATACCAATGACTTGGAAGCTAGGCTGGGCGAAGATCCACCACTTTCATGTGATGTCAGGAGTTGCCCCCATAAATGAGTCCATCAAAACAGGCTAATTTCAGGAACAATACAGTGTGCATGCCCAAATCATACTCCAAAAATATTAGAACCAAAGTACCAAAATTCAAACACAATCAGCTTCTTCCTCTGGACGTTGAATCGGTGGAGGCTGAGGTCTGTGGATCTCACTATTCTTCATCTATCCTTCCTTCCTTTCCTTAGTCTTTCCTTTGGTCTCTTGAGGTCTCCCTAATTGGTTGGAATTTAGATGTTTCTTTGATCCTTCCTCGGGTCTCCTGACAACCTCACGACTCTGGCTGGATTCTGAAGTATTCGCTTTAGGTGAACGTTATGGGATTTTTAATAGATTTTAAGTGAATTAATGAGCACACAGTCACATGCACGCACACACATTCTCACATACTGAGATCTCTCTTAAAAATATATTTTTTTACATTTTTTTTTAAGTCCCAATAATTTTTTATTCATATGCCTCCTAAAGAACAAACTTTTGATGTCACTTAGCATACAAAAACCTTGATTGATTACCACCAAAATCTTTGTTTACATGTATACCCACGCTCACTTCATATTCCGAAAATATTAGAATGTATTAGATGTAAACCGTTGCCTATGAAGAGGCAACATTGGGAGCAAACTCCCACGCATAAAATCCAAACTATTGTGACTTTCATTCTATTATTTTCAGAGTATGATTTGGGCATGCACATGTGCACATTAATGTTGTTGAGAATCAATCACGGTTTTCGGACGTAGAGCTTTTCATAGAAGGCTCATTACAGGCTCTCAGGCTTGCTGCAGTTTCCAGTCACTGCCACAGTAAATGTCTTACAGCAACTCGTTTTTTCCTAAATATAAATCTAAATTAAGACAATACTTAACAACGCCATATGTCATTTTATACCAAAATAGACCAGGAAAATAGTCAAAAACTAAAAGTGGTATGTTACAGCATGCATTACGTCACAGTGATTAAGGGAAGATGGCGTTGTTCTGGGAATGTCATTATTTTGATACTGAATCGGCTTAAAGGTACAGTCCGATGTTTTTCCATTGCTGTTTGTAAACACAACATTCAAAGCTGATGCTCAAGGAAGCTGAGGACAGAAAAGTGTGAAACCAGTCCACCAATCAGGAGCGGTGGTATTGTTCATTCGGTAATTTTACCGATTCGACATGTCATCATCATTGCTCTCTCTCTCTCTCTCTCTCTCTCTCTCTCTTTTTTTTTTTATTTTAATTTTTTTGTTTGTATGTGCATGTGCGTGTGTGTGTGTGTGTGTGTGTGTGTGTGCATGTGTGCGTGTGAGTGTGCACTCATGAATTCACCTAAAACCAATTAAAGATCCCATACCGTTCACCTAAACCGAATACTTCAGAATCCAGTTAGAGTCGTGAGGTTGTCAGGAGACCCGAGGAAGGATCAAAGAAAAGAAAGGAAAGTGAAATCCACCACCGACCAGACATCACCTACTACCCACCGGGTTACCAACTAGAGTCTTTCACCAACCCCAGAAACATCTAAATTCCAACAAATTAGGGAGACCTCAAGAGACCAAAGGAAAGACTGGGGAAAGGAAGGAAGGATAGATGAAGCAGAGTGAGATCCACAGACATCAGCCTCGGATTCAACGACCAGATGAACAAGCAGATTAATGTAATGTAATGTTGTAATTAGTAGATAAATGTTCATACATTTTACACGTAAACGTACACTCTAACAAAGATTGCAACAGAAGTGTCGAATTGCGTGTTTCAAATCACATTAACGAGCCAGATAGTTAGCGTCCACACCAACTGCACGAACACACAGCTTAGTTTTAAAATGTGCATTTGACTGTTTAATGGGGAATTTTGTCTTTGTGCTTGGAGTTTTTCACTCGAGCCGGAGTCATGAAATGACCGCATAGCTTGCCACTGCGATAGTCATTTGGTCCATGATAGTAAACATAGTAACATAACATCATCACAGGGTTTCAATATAAAATGGACTGTGTAAAAATAAGTCAGTTAGCGTGATCAACAAGTTTTACCTTTGCATTACGAGGTATATTGTCCCCCCCGGTGTGAGCGTAGCATCTCGTCCCAAAGACTCAGTCAGCGACAAGCTTTCAAATCAGCCCCGGTGTAAGAAGAAGAGACGGCATTGACTACATAATGGTATAGGTCGTGCGCTGTGAATTCCGGCAAAGTCGGCGATTTGATTAACTTGGTAAAAACAGCAGGCGACAGACAGAAGGTAAGGGGCTGTTTTCAAACTAGCGATCTCCAACTTAAGTAAATATCGCGCTCTATGAGTCCCGACAAAATGTGCAACTTCGACTGACAGGCGAACTTCGGTTGAAGTAGTAGATTCCGTGGCTTGATGGGCAATAATAACTTTTCATTTGTAAAATAACAGTCGCTAAGTCACTAAGTCGCTTCGGGTCACGTCCACTTCCATTCAACAATCATTTCCTTCCGCCGTCCGTCATAGGGCAGTCACGTGACGTCGGTGCAAATGGTCAATACCTCTAAACTGTGTTTAAGGGAATTAGATGCCATTGATATTTGCACTATTAATGTTTATACACACTGCCTAAATGAATGATGGACAATGACTTTTCAATTGCGTGTTGCTTGAAACAATGACATCACTACTCCAAAATGTGCTCTCCAACAGAATTGTTAATTAGTAATATGATTATTAACTAGCTCCCTAACTCTCATTTCCATGTAGCTAAAACTAGCAGCAGTTAATATTTGGCTTCTGACTGACTGCAGGGTAATACAAACACAAAATAACAGGTTTGTTAAGTCAGACGTACTGTAGGATTTAATATAGGATGGCCTTTTAGGCGGGCTAAAACAAAACAAAACAAACAAAAAAAAAACTTATTTTTCTGAACATGCTATCACAGATATCAATGTTGAACTATACTTTGCTTTAAAACATTTTGGACAATCTTAATTACAAACAACCTGGGTAGGGTATTTTAATGTTCCAACTTGACTGTAGAAATTCTTCACAGAAGAGTGAAAGCACTAAAATGGAGACAACTTCATACTTTCTATTCCTCCCAATATTTTTGCCAGTACGATGAAGCTTTGCCATGGGTGATGTTTCAGTCTATTTCACTAATGCATGAAGCAAGTTAAACATCGTCTAAGAAATTCATTCATCCAAGTTGGCTTACCTTCACAGTCCAGCTAGCACATTACTGCAATGTAAACAAAGTCTGCTCTTGGTTGGTTTGTAGATTTGCTTTCATGGTAGGGGGGGGGGAGACAGGACTGCAAAGTTTTTTGTTGACATTAGAGGCATTTGTAGCCACTTCTAACAAGTAGCAAACTAATCTGCACAGAATTATTTCTTCTGTGACTCCCTTGTAGCTTCATTCTCACCTACCAAACCTATTTGCACGTCTAAACTTCTAACCTCTGTCCCACACTGAAATCCCAGATGATTCATGGGTAATATTGGTAGTAAAAGTCAAAGAACCTCCCTTCAGATCCTTTCCCGGAGATAAATAAATCATAAATTCTCAAAATGCATTGCATTCCAAGCGTTGTTTCTTCAAGCTCCGCACCCGCTTTCGATTTAGAAAAGATTTGTAGCATCGCCACGAACCTTGAGAAAGTTATGCTAGCTTCGATTTAACTAACCTTACCCTAACCCCTATTCGATACTATGCTATACTTTACTATACTATACATGCCCACACTGAACAGACACATATGCCCCATTTTCATGATAACATTAATAAAGATTTTGTATACAAGCTCAAAATTATAGTTGACAGCCAAGACAAACTAGACTGGCACTAATATTATTTTGGATCGACAACCTTAACTACCTTGCTAACCAACTTCAGTTTTAGCAAAGATGGTGGAAAAAAAGAAAGAAATACAGTTCATGCTGTTACCTTCTCACTTATCCAGTTCAGCAGCTTAGAGCAGAAGAACCCTCAAACCAATAATACACAATGACAAACTATGCCGGCATGGCTATTTTAACACATTGCAGGAATGTCGGATGGGAAATCAAGCATCCTCATATCGGGTCAATATAAACAGCAACATTAATTACCGATGTAAAAATAACACTTCAAAATGTGGCAGTTTGATGCTAATTATTTGTTGGGCTGCTACATACCGGTAAGTGAATGAATCGTCGACTAAGCATGCGGCTCTTTCCATAAATCGCTGTTTGGATAGATAACAGCTATTAAAAGCTACGGGGCTGTCAATGTAATAACAGGGTGTAAGCATTAATGAGTGATGGGCTGCATTTACAGTCAAGAGCAGGAGAAGGACTGGTACATATTGTGTTTTCATCACAGCCACGTCACAGAGTGACAATGCTCAATCAGGCAAAAGCATGAGATGCAGAGAAAGTGGGCTCGAAGACATCCCTGCACATTTTTACTCTGTAAAACAAAAATTCACATTTCACTGAGGGAGCCTTTGTTTAAAATTGAACACACGCGCACACACAGACACACACGATCATCAAATATTGCAAATATTTGGTGGAACAGTATGTGATGCTAGCGATCCAAACTATTTCATGTGTGCTAGCATTCTGCTCACGCCCTCATTTCTAACATACCTTGAACATCCATCCAACTTCCTACTTTCCATGATTCACCCTTGACTGGCAGATTAGGCCATTATGTCAATTTCAGTCCAACTGTGATTTCATTAGTTCTGTTGTGCAAACTTCAACAGATCAATATGAAGGAAATAAATCACGTAAATGATCTGGAAAAAAGTTAGGGTACAACTGGACTGGATAGTAACGCTTAAAATGAGAAATCATTCAAACTGTACACATTGTAATAAAAAAACATAAACACAAAACACTTGCTCTTGTAAAGAGACAGACAGACATGACTTATAAAAAGTCTACACACCCCTGTTCGAATGTTATTGCGATATAATCAGACCAAATAAAATAATTTCAACACTTTTTCCACCATTAATGCTAATGATAAAGTTATGAGTGTGCACATCTGTGCGTCCACGTTTTCTCAGTTGTTTATATGTATATGTATATATATATACAGTATATATGGTTGGAATGTGAGTAATTAATATGAAGGTTTGCTAATCGGAAGTATCTTAACGATATTTTGAGATATAGTCATAAGAACTCAAACTGATTAGTGTCTTACCTGTATCCTCATTTGTGATCATCATTATGAGCAGTAGAGTGAAACTTATGCTTGGTGACTGGATTGAACCGAGAACATTCTCCTGCTCTACATGAATTCCACAGCATTAATGATTGATGGGCACCAAATGCCATCTAAGGGTGTTTCTCATACCAGAAGACTTGACATTTGAAGTATGATAAAAACTGATGCAGCACATAATGGGCGGCTTGTTCACTTAGTGACCATGAGCTCATCCAGCCCGATACCGCATTTGAGGATATGAACATTCATATCCTTTCAACCTACAAACCATCCAATGACCATTGAGGAACATGGCAATTGCAAATGCCCAGCAATTACATAATATATGATGCAAACATCCAATTAGATGGTAAGGACAACATTTCTCAGGTCCAAATACAGCAAAAATGTGGTTTGGATCACAGTTTTATTGTGACATATTCATATGCCAATCAATATTTATTTTAATTTTTTAAATCGTGTAGCAGAAATGTGTGCACTCATGCCCATGTGCCTGAATGGTGTGACATTCCGATTACAAACACAATAGAAGAAGTAGAGGAGAACGACAAAAATAACAAAGACACCTTAAGCCATCCTGATAGATGACAGACTGGCAACACCCTGAATGAAAAATCAAGCAAGAGGCAGCGCTTGCACGCCACAGCAGAAAACTGTCACAGTTACTACAAAATGGGCACTTAAGCAAAACATCTATTTCCTATTTTGTCTAATTATTTTCTGCTTTACACACTAGGTGAACTTGTAGGTAAAAAAGGTAACCTTAATAATAAGAACTCTGCAGTGCAGTGCAGTTCAACATGACTCAACTACAGCTACAGTTACATGAATATCTTCCTAAATGAATAATGTTTGAAACAGCTCTTGTGCAAGTGCGTGTGTATGGCAACTGTTTGTAAACCGTCACCACATGTAACGAAATGTTGCATCCTTACCTGCAACATGCAGATCAGACCAAGTGTATCATATTGTATAAAAACATGGAGACAGCTAAGCTCTGATCCAAAAACAGGGAGAAACCATTGACGAATTCAGACTGTGTAGTTTCGAACCCCTTTTTGAGAAATAATGTGGTGTGTGAGAGAAGGGAGAGAGCAAGAGAGAGAGAGAGTGGTTGGGGGGTACAGGAAGGAGTGACGGTGATCGAGTGGAACAAGAGTCAGAACAAAACGAACAACAAATAGTTACTTAAAATTGAGAAAATTCATTACTGTCGTTACCTTTCTATACGGCATAACACCAAATTTACATGTGACTCTTGATAATAAGGCTTATTTGAATAGCTCAAATTTAAATACAGTACAGTGGGTGTGTGAGGGCCAAGAGTTGTGCTTTCTCGTTGGTCTGGTCGGTTAACTGTACTGAAGTCAAGGGAAAGAATGCGGGCCCATTAAACACAATAAAGCGACAGTGAGAAATACTGTGAGAGAACGAGAGAGAGCGAGAGAAAGGGTGTGTGTGTGTGCGCGTGTAAGCGTGAGAGATGCGAATGAGGACCAATCCCTACACATCAGCAGATATTTGATACTTGTATCTTATATTAATGGCTTTCAGGCAGAACAACCAATGATATGCGTATACATTTAAATCTAATATACAGCATGACTAACGATAGGTTTATGTAATAAATGTTCGGTTTGTAGTATGTTAGAATTGCATCAGACTGCAATGAGTTTACAATATTCTATTCATGGTCTTCTGCGACATGAGTGCAAAAAAAAAACATTTGAAACAATTAATTTGCACAACAAAGGCTATTTAATTTTTATTTTTATTTGCTTTGCGGAGCAGTTTTGTGAATTTATTTTTTTTTTTTTTTGCACATTAAGCCCAATAACCTAAAGCAAGGGTTTATTATAATATACAAATATAATTTTACATTTTATATAATCAAGAGTTTTAATTCCTTAAATTTACATTGTGTACAACAGCACACTGCCCGTGAGCTAACCTAATAGCCGTTAATTTGCGAGCTAGCCGGTTAGCTCGCGGGCTAATAACAGCTAATTTGCGAGCTAACGGTTAGCCCGCAGGCTCACCGTTCACCGGCACCCTAACCCACAAATAGCCGCTAATTTGCGAGCTAACTGTTAGCTAGCGGGCTAACCATTCACCCACACACTAACTACTAAATAACTGCTAACTGTTCTCCCACACGCCGGGATAACTCCCAAATAGCTGCTAAAAAAACGGCTATTAGGTTAGCCTGCGAGCTAACCGTTAGCTTGCGGGCTAATAGCCGCTAATTACTGCTTATTGGCTGTTAGCACTGCACGAGCAACCAATCAAATGGTGCTGTGGGTGGGCCAATGCTGCAGGGTGTCAACAGCAGCTGACTCGCCCGTCGGAGCAAAAATAATAGTTTTTAATATATCGGCCATCAAAACAAAAAAAGAGGCCGATGTCGATAATAATAAAATGCTGAATATCGGCGCCGATTATCGGCCGGGACAATTATCGGTCTATCCCTAATGCAAAACCATTTATTTGAACCTTGCACACATACAAACAGCTTAGCAATGTAAAATATTATGTTAAACAATCAAAAGTGAGCATTTTTTTTTAAATCTTTGTTAAGGCAACATACAGTATTTAATCTACCTCTTGTGTTCGAGCTCAGTGGACCAACATTTCCCAACATTTTCTATGCCCTACACTTGTAGAGAACTTTTAATATTTACTACGACTACTACTACCACAACTCAACACATTTCAACATTAACAGACACGTTTTGACACTAGCTAAGATGCAGTAAAGAGCCAAAGGCAGACTTCTAGATGCTAACAGCTGATACAGAGTTGACTTTCAGCATTCCTCAACTTGGGAAAACACTTTCACTTGCATGACTGATTTTCGCGTCTGCCACTGCGAGAGGACACCGTGACAATGTTTCACCTGCAGAATGCCGAGTCTTTATACAGCAGCACATATCTGTCAAGCTGTTTTATGATGGTAATCAGTGTATTATGATTGTTTTACACTCTTTTGTAAATTCCATATGTAGACACATTAAACGTGTAGACACAATTAGTTTTTTCTATAACGTGTTCTAACAGAACCCAGTCGTGGCATAGCCCAAAGGTGTCAAAGAAAAAAGAAGTGAAATTAAAAATGTCAAAGTTGGCTGCTTTCCTGACTTGACATGTCTGAACAACTAACTGAATTATTGTTCTTTGCTTGAGTGGCATTAACGGCCAAACTCTCTGCCATAAGAAGCCAGAAATGCAATTGTGTACTTACAATAGATACACAATAATATATCAACATTGACAACTAGCTATGATATTTGCATCTATTTTATAACATGCCATATAGTTTCACTCTACAACTCAAATGTGTTTCAAACCAACAAAGAACAATTCAGGTAGTTGTCATAAGCTCAGTATGTAGAATGTGTGGCTTCACGTGAGCTGAAGTAGGGGACATTAGCGAGCCCCCTCCCAGGTGAGATAAAAATTCCTTTTGTGCAGCTTCCTTATCGGTGCACAGTGCAGAGTACAGTCAGACTCGCCCTTTGACTCAACATAGAGCTTCGCTTTGAGGAAACAATAATAGCATACTGCATATTTAAGCCACTGAACAAATGAAGATGATTCTTGAATGGTCCCACCTATGCCAGAACGGTCTCAGTAGCTTACAACCTTCCACTGTCGCAGCTAAACTTTAGGGGGGGGGGGGGGGGGGTTCTCCCCAGTCACGTTAACATTAACAATCTCTCACAATGTTATTATTATATTAACAAGTGATGTTAATTTTGTTATTAGTATTATTATGTGTGGGATGTTATTGCTACCCCGAGACCAGTCATGATTATGCAGTTCTATGCCAAAGAGAACATAAACAGCAGTGTTGACAGCGTCATCTAAAAGTGAATATATCTGATGGCATTTTTTTTAAAGTGCATCTCTTGTACTGGATCTTATTTCATTCTGCAAGTGGTTGGTGTGTCTGTGATATACAGAATAGGACTGAAAGTGTCCACTGTAAACAATTATGCAATTCCTCTGTGGAATCGTGAATAAAATTAAAATAAACTTCTGAAAATTCAGGTCAACCCCCAAAACTATTACGATGGCATCTGCGTCTTCCTCCGTACTTATAATCAGCCATGACAACTTTCACAGTTGTTGAACGTCAAAGTTTGCATCTCACGCTTAAAGAGTTGTGTCTGCTCAGCAACTGTCTATCCAGAATACGTCCTAAAAAGTTATAAGTCCCGACCGGGTCACGCCAGCAAAAGCCACGTACCGAACGCCACCAAAACGAACTTCACTTGTCGCAGCTGCCAAGTGAAAACTCTTCAAGTGAATGCGTCAATAACTTCTTACCAGTTGCCGGTCCCTCTGCGGTGCTCTTCTGCACACTGACAGGCTGCACTACTTCGCCTGTCAGAAGTTTGCGTGGTAGGTGGGGCGGCAGGCTGCACCTGCCGCATTCCGCGAAAGCGTGCGGAAGGAGCTGGCGTCTCCGGAGGCAGGTGACGTCACTGACGCATGCTCAGTGAGTGTTGCTTAACCAGGTATCGAATGAGGGAAGAATGGAGAAAAGCCAATGAACCCACTAGAGGGGTTATCTATCTATCTATCTATCTATCTATCTATCTATCTATCTATCTATCTATCTATCTATCTATCTATCTATCTATCTATCTATCTATCTATCTATCTATCTATCTATAGGGGCAAAAGTACAGAAATTAGAACATACTATGGTAACAGTAGAAATACTGAACTCAATTTCTTTACTTAAGCAAACAAATTAAAATGTACCTAAAGTCCAAAAGTATATGTGCATTTTTGTTGTTGATTATATACAATATCCATTTCCCTAACTTGGCAAACCAGACAATAAACTGTGCAGAATATAGTTGCCTTCTTTTGAAAGTAATAATAAGAATTATGGGTTTATACTGAACTAGCTAACCACGCCCTGTATAAGCAAAACAAAACAACATAGCAAAAACGCTAATAATAACAACTGGAGAAAAAAAACACTTTACTTGCATTTTTAGTTTTTTTCTAATTAGATGGGGAAATTGTTTTAACTCCCGGTGCTTTTGATTTTTAGACAGGACACAATGCATTCCACAAATGATTCTTTGACAACATAAAACAATTCTTTAAAATACTGCCACAGAAGCGGTCTCCCTTCCTTCTCGCCGAATCTGCTACCGTTGTGGTTAATGTTCTCTTGTTCACGGTCCTCCATGTTGCTGCTGTCACTGCCAGAGACCCCAAGATTTTAATCAATCAAGATCTTAACCATTGTTGGCGTAACGTCACTCTCTTTATGTCATTTTCACATTGTCTTGTCAACCGTAGAGGTTGATTATCCTAATTTGAGCAATGTGAGGAGTAGAAGCACAGATACTGTTCGTGTTCGAGCAAAAGTAAAAAGTCGTCATCAGAAAACTAAATTATACACATTGAACACTTCATGTACTGCATTTACATGAACAGCTGGTTGAATGTGTTTATTGCAGACTAGTAACACAGTAATTGTGGTGGTTCAGGTTATTAAGGTCAGAAAAGAAACATATTCTTGTAAAAAGAGTTTACAGGTGAGGTGTGGAAGCTCCCGAAGTCAAGTGTTGGTTAAACAGCAGCAGGTTGCTAGGATGTTGGCCTGAACACAGAATTGCGTCGTGTTACTCAAAACTGGTAACCACGCCTGACATTCTTCCGTGCATGAGCTGGAGAAGCACACCCATTCAACAGGTTGATACTACTTAATCTGAAGAAATAAAAATGATTTTGAATTGTGTATTTTGTCTTAAAAATTTAAAAGGATGTTGGGGTACTGGTAGGTCAAATTGACAAAATTTTGCCCTTGAAATGTATCATTAAAAGTAAAAAATGTGGCAACAAGAAGCATCATCACCGCTCTTTAAAATACAATCTAATATCATATACTTAGGGTCTCCATGGTAGGGATGGACTTACTTTTTGTTCTGCTTAGTTTAAAAACGTGAATAATGGCATAATTACAGTTGAAACGTGAGGAATAATTTCACATTATAATACATTAATTGATTTGATCACAATATATTTTGTTAACTTCTCCAATTTCCTGTTTGGAGATTCTTTGCCAGGCCTTCATCACAGCAACCTTCACTTGCTGCTTGTTTCTCTGTTCTTGATGCCTTCACTTTCATCTTAAGAAAGTAAAAAGCATGCTGGATTAGCCAGAGATCAAACAACTAACATGACCATTAAAGACTGATATTTATTACTCCAAAAAATTCACTGTGACTAGTTGTATCTGCAGGTCATTAACCAATTCACTGCCATTTACGGCTATAGACATCAAAAATTAATTTGAACTATTTCTACTAGTTTAATTTGTTTCCACTTTTGTTAACAAGAGTATGAAAACCTAGAAAAATTATTGTACATTTAGAACAGATATAAAATTTTTGATTAATCGTTAGTTAACTAGTGAAGTCATGCGATTAATTACGGAAAAAAAATAATCTCCTCACGCTCCTAATTCTTTTCTTTTTTCTTTTTTTTATTAAAATTTTTGTATTTTTAATAATCTTTTTTTAAAGAAACAAATATTCGAATTCCAAGTAAAACAGAAGAATGAAAGGGGACAGAAAGAAGTAAAACTTGTTTTATCTGCCCTTGACCAAAAAAAAAAAAAACTCACGATTAATCACAAATTTTGTTTCTGTTCTAAATGTACAATACAAAAAAATCTATGTTTTTATACTCTTGTTAATAAAAGTGGGAAAAAAATGTTAAACTAATAGAAATAGTTCAAATGAATTTTTGACGTCTATAGCCGTCAATGGCAGTGAATGAGTTAATGTGTGCCATATTCAACAAATGCTACAAAACGGATGCCAGCTTCACAGTGCAGATCTGTAACGGGACAAAATATTCATTATAAAAAAATCATGAAAACTTTGTTGAGTCAACAGAAATTGTGGATTCTCTAATGGTCAATTTAGCGGCCTGATCCCAACCCCACGTGTTTCCATTATTGAAGGCAAATGTGACGACATGCAAGATACATGTGGTTGTGTCACCTGTTGTTCAGGGTGTGACTGGAGTGAAATTCTGAAGTTGGGAGCGTCCCACAAACACAACCTTTACTCACACTGATAACTCCCTCTGCTGCAATCACTTGCGCGAGATAGCTGGCTGATTCATTTCAGCACTTATGCAGGCAAACAGCTTGCTTTTGTGCAATGCGTAAAAGTGCTTAGTAGGTTTCTTCTCCTGTTTTCATCTGTTAATTCTCGGCAGTTGTTTTGGTCTTGAACTTGACGAGAACCCTTTAAAAAAAAAATGATTCCAGTAACAAAACTCAAAGACATGAGTTCAAACTGAACCCCTGATGGGATTTACTCATTCATATCATTTATTTAGTCAGGTGTTGCAGACTTATTTTATTATTATTTTTTGGGGAATTACGTTTGACAAAAGCATATAATCCGACGACCAACCAAAAGCAGCAAAAATATATCACTCAATATTGGCAGTGGATGTAAATGATATCATAATTAAACAATGATGCCATGGTAAACCAACAGAGAATTTGCTCAGGGTTATACTTATCTCTAGTTGAGTTCTACAAAATGTTGAGTTGTAGTGTTATTGTTGATCCAAAACTACACACATAAAGTATACTGAATGTATTATAAAGTGTTAATTTGTAGTATCAATTATTTGTAGTAATGTAGTATCAATTTTATCATTTAGATGTCGTCTCGGTTTTAGTACCGTTTCAATCACGCTCGTTAGTTTTTATTATAATTAGTCAACTTTAACCCACATTTATTTAGTCAACTTTTAGTCGATTATAAATCTAGCATTTTTGTCTTTATTTTAGTCCAAGAAAACATACTTTTATTTGTCTAGTTTTAGTCAACAAAAACTGTCAAAGTTTTAGTCAGGACAAATATTTTAGCTCTGTAAATTTGTCAGCAGATAATGTTGAACACTTCGGATCTAAAACGATTACAAATAAAATTTTCTCTCATCTTTTGATTAAAAACAACTTCACACACAATTACAGTATATCATCAAGTGGCTACTATGTCTCTATGCTACGAGCTAGTAAATTAGCCAGCATTAGTTAGCTGTCGAATTAACATTATTGTTGGAAGGTTAAAGCCATTGGATTAATGTTACGTTATAACTATAATTTACTTCTCTTATTTTTTTTAACCTTTCACTGTGAATCCACCTCCTGTCTGTCCCATGTATTTGTGCATGTTGCACTCGCTAGCTGAAGATTTTAAAGGGTGTGTATCACATGACAGTGTCACAGTAACAGATTAGCAGAGACAACATTTTACAAAATCATATAATTTAGTTAAGATAGTTTTTGTTCATGAACTAAAAAGTCCATAGATTTTAGTCCAGTTTTTATTAAGTGAAATACATTTCCGTCCCATCTTTATTAGTCGTTGAAAATGCATAATGATTTAGTCCCAGTCATTGTTTAAGTTGTATTGTTTTAGTCTAGTCTAGTCTAGTCTAGTTTTCATCCGGTGAAAAATGTGTGTTGATGCAAATAGTTTAGTTTAGTTTTTGTTAACGAAATTAACTCTAATCGGTAAATAGACTGCTTTTATCTAAAGCGCTTTTTTCTTCAAATGCCTCACTCACCCATTCACGGACAAATTCACACACCAGTGGTCAACTACTGCAACACAGGGCGCTACCAGGTCCACCGGGAGCAAATCGGGGTTCAGTGTCTTGCTCAAGGACACTTCAACATGGTCACCAGGGGTGAGGATCAAACCCACAACCTCACAGCGCCCCTAATTCAGTGTTATGTTAGTGGTATGACATTTTCACAAAGTTTAATTAAAACTGTCTTTTGTTTATACAGATAGATAAGTAGCCGACACGGCAAAATTACCAGTGTTAGCTTAACACTGAGAATGTTAAATCGAACACTAGAAAAGTGTTTGTGTCCACACCGATGTGTGTAAATGTAACCCTTTTGTGTGTGTATTACTTTATTTTACACCGAACCAGTGTTACTTCAACACTGTATTGTGAAAAAAATCTACACTGGTAAATACTGAGGGGTGGTGATAAGACTCTCAACTAGTATCAGTGTTAAAAAAAAAAATCAACTCTAGCAACCTACACTTAACGCTTGTGTTTTAACACTTAGGAGTGTATTGCAATTTACTCCAGTAGGTGTAGAATGTTGTGTATACAGCCCCTTCCCCATAATAACAAGAAACAAGAAGTGCAAGTTTCACCAAATATTTATATTTATCATCAGGCACATCACTATTAACACTGATGTCACTTCAGTATGTTTAAAAAAAAAAAAAAATTACAGTATGGGATGTCACTCTTTTTGTAAGAGTTTTGCCCATCACTACAATCCACCTTTTAAAGAGAGCAGGTAGCTGGAATGCCAAACAGTATGGCCAGCCTTATCTCAAACAATTAGTTGACTGTTCAAATAGATTTGGAAACAGCAGAAAAACAGCTATTCATACGAAAGGTGAGAAGGTCAGTAGATAGACGGTAAAGCAAACAATACTCATACTGTCGCCGAGGTCACCACACTTGTCATTTCAAGTGATTTCGCAAGTGCCTCGTGCAATCCAAACAAAAACATCAGTCGTAGAAAAGATGTGTTCTGTTACAGTAAACTGGCCTGTAGAAAAAGGGAAGTTGTCACATTTGAGTTGCATTCCTATGGTGGCTACACAATGCATTGTGGGCAAGTTCAAACGCACAGTTAGTCTACCACTTCTGTACGCTAATGCAGAAGCAAAGTCAGAAATCTAGCCATGGCAAGGATGAGCGCTGGAGTCTTTAATAGTGGCATAATTGCTGATCTGGAGCACCCGTTTGCCCTCAAGAGGTGGGAGTGGCTGGCAGAATGGAACAGTGGTGTGCCGAGTGCGAGGTAGCGCAGAACTAGATCTCGCTGAATGTCAAGCTAAGACATCATACATCACTGTATCATGCAGGCCTATTACCTGATTTTGACAGTGAAACAAAAGAAGGGAAAGAGGGGCCACAGCCCCTACAACATGTCCCGCGTTTTTCCGAGGCTTCTCCCCAATTTGGCATGGCTGGAGCTCGTCATCAGCAAAGCGTTCAGGAGTCACCTATTGTAAAAACTCAAGTCACCTCAAATGGCTGCTCTCCATGTGGAGGAGAAAGATCCGACTTTGGCCCACCATGATGATCCTAAACATCCTCATCTGCAGGGGCCACATTATGGAACCATCTTATACCCCTGTAACTTCTAATATGTTCAGTGTCTTGAATGGCTAGTAAAGTGAAAATTCCTTCAGATCAATTAAAAAATCATTAACAACTCATAAACTTAAGGGGACCACATTTAACTTAATATTTACGTGTTCTTCTTTCTGTTTCATTTTCTATCTGCCTGATAAGTTTTACAGCATGTGTTGAGCAATTGATATTTTGTAACCAGTATAAGACAATAAAAGTGTGTCCTGTCGCATGCATCAAAACAGAACATATTGTAACTCGTGATTTTTTACATGAATTAACCATGATTGTTGTGCCATAAAGCATTTCTTGCACAATTATCAATGGATGTGAAGTCTCACGTTGTTCTAGTTCATAGGTGTCAAACTCCGGTCCTGGAGGGCCACGGTCCTGGAGGGCCACAGTCCTGCAGGTTTTGGATGTTTCCGTTCTCCAACACAGCTGATAAATGATCAGCTCATCAGCAAGCTCTGCATAAGCCTGATAACGATCCTGCTGATTGGAATCAGCTTGTGTTGGAAGAGGGAAACCTCCTAAACTTGCAGCACTGCGGCCATCCAGGACCGGAGTTTGACACCTCAGTTTGATGATGTGTGAAATGTTGCCCACTTGGCATCCTTTGCCGCTTGGTCATTCTGGAAGGGGTAAATTCTCTGCATTCTACTATTTTCAAGTCAAAATGGCCGTCTTACTCTGTGAAAAAAAAGCTCTCCGCTCATTGAAAAGCATTTCAACTTTGGATTGTTGCAATTTGATTTGATAATTTTGATTTGAAAAAGCAATTAAATGTCATTTGACTACGAAAACAAACTGCCTGCAGAGGCAATTGCTATATGAACAGAAATTGGATTTATGTGGTCGAAAATTATATGAATGTCCTTACAAACAACCAAGAGGCTCTTGTACATTATTACATTATTAAAAATTAAAGAATCAAGATAACTTTTGTACACAAGTAGTTCTTAGGTCATCTGAATATTGTACATCATGCTAATAATGTAATAACTGTTCCGTAGAAAATTTTAATATGCGACTTGAGAGCTAAAACATATCAGAAGACTAGCATATGGCTCGTTAGCTAGCACAGAGCTGTGGTGGTTTGATCTCAAGTTGAGTTAGCCTGCTTGCCAGTCTACACTTTATTACAGTTTTTCTCCATAGGTTTTTCTTGAAACTGAGATGACATTTTCAAAACTGCAAGCTCATTTGGCCAACCAGACTTACATTTATGCCTATAACTAAAATGATATCTAGCGCACAGCGTAAATGAAGAACCAACTACTGTAACACTTTCACTACACAGTAAATTCTGCTGAGTAAATTTGACTCTAGAGTGGGACAAAAAGACCCAGTTTTAGAGTAATATTTACACTTGGAAGAGAGTAAAATAAGGAATTTAAAAATAAATGAATAAAAGCCACTCAAGAGTTGAGGAACAAACTCACGACCTTCAGCTTGGGAGACAGCCGTTCGACGCCCTGAGCCACGCAGCTCCTGCTGTGTGCTAGTATATCACCAGTGTCAGCTGGAATCTTCATAACTCCGAGATCAAAAACCTCTTGGAGCTAAGCAAACGAGTGGCGTAGCTCAGGTGGTACTGCGGCCGTCCCCCAACCTGAAGGTTCCTCAACCCTTCAGTGACTTTTATTTTTTTGGGTCAATTCTTTATTTTAATTTCTTCCAAGTGTAAATATTACTCTAAAACTGAGTCTATTTGGTCCCGCTCAATATAGAGTCAAATTTAATCTACAGAATTTACTGTGGAGTCACTATCGTCACCTTCCTCCTCTTGACCATCCATATGCTGCTCTTTGTTTGGCCAAAGGTTTTCAGCAACGCAGCGAGGAAAAAAAATGAAGAAATGTGCCAAACCTTTAGAGAAAAACTGTAATATTTTATAGAAACAGTAAGAACATTTTCATCAATAATTTCAGAGATTTGGGCAATTAGAGTGATGTTTTGCCTATTTTTAGGTATTTAACCAGTAGGTTTGCCTTCCTGTTACTCAAAAAACTGGTTAGACATCACTCCGAGGAAGGTGGAGGGGGCTTTACGCCATTTATATGGATAATGAGGCAAGCTGGTTAATGTCTAAAATAGGTAGAACACAAAATTATAAGTTTTATGACAGCCAAAATTGATTCTTACCACTTAGGAAGTGTTCACTACAAAGCATTGTGGTTTTGGTCAGCATCCATTTTGAACTATTTGTTTTCACTCTTTCACTGGGTTTACGCTTTTTGTCCGACATTCAGGGTCCATGGAAAAAATGGGGACTAATAACTTAGTTTTCATCATGTTATGGTTGGAACATCCAACCACACAACTTTTAGGCATGATTTTCTCATAGCTTTGTATGCTAGTCACAGGCAAAACAATATAATACGCTGTTTGTTTTCACCAAGTAAGGCGCATTGTGTTGCGGGTAGTATCAGAAATGCCTGGATGTTCGGAATTCTTCATAGGGTTGTTGACTATTTCATTTCCCGGTTGGGGGTTTTAGATCAGCTATGTCACTAATCTTTGTCAACTGTGTGCTTGGCTTATTTGATTCTTTTGTGGTTAAGGGCAATACAAATAAACTTGACTTGAGACAATCTGATATGTTTTGGGATCCTTTAAGAATGTACTGTAGCATGATCCAAACCAAAACAAACACTCAATCCATATGTTATTGAAATATGAAATGACAGCGGTGGATTTATTACTACTATACACGCACGCTACTGAATACAATCGGACTTGTGTTAATAAAGTTGTTGGATGGTGGTGTTGAATTTCTATTGAGAGATGGCAGCGGAACCCTAAAGGAAACCACAGCTAAGCTAATGTAATGTTGTTGCAATGTTTATAGTGTATAAAATTAAAAATATACCAGAATCTAATAAACCCTAGATTTTTTTCTTCTGTGTTTTCTATCTTCAGTTACTATAAAGGCAGAAAAAGATTCTCAAGACTTAATGCATTTCATGCCATTTGAATGCTTTTAGATTATTAATTATTTTTCGTAGAAAAATGCATTTAAAAACGAAATTTGCATGGACCACATTTAAAATGTGTGATCCACATATTACAATTTCTTATTTAAATGTTACTATAAATCATATAATTAGTGGTGACAACAAAGGACAATTGTGGAGATTTTTGAATTCAACTCATTATTGCAGTAAAACTGGTACAGAGTAACAGATTACAAAGCTCTTGGCACAGTCACGGAAAAAGAGAAATGAGATGAGTATGTACAACAAGGAGGGAGAAGAAATAAAAACACATTGGCCAACAGGGTAACATAAAATGACGATAATGTGAAAGGATATGATCATAAAACAAATAGAAAACATGAAATTAAATGTTGCAAAAATAACATTACTTAAAAACACATTTATTTTACACTGACAGATTCAATCCTAGCGTTCAATCTAGGTCCGATTCAAAGCAGCATGGCCTTTTGACACAAAAGTCAATTGTAATGGCAAACATTGAAAACAAACTGAAACTGCCTTGCACAACATCTGAAATATTTTTGGGGAAATAGCTGATACGATTGTTTGCTGACAATTTCTTCATTTGTATAAGAAAACTCCAATGCTATTTTTTTTTTTTTTTTTTTTACAAAACTTGATTACGAATCGTGTTCTGCAGGATTTACTTCTTGAAGAAATAAATGCACAGGCGTCAGAGCAGGCCCATGGCCACAAGAGTCATTTCAATATGTGGACTTTCTTTGGGTACATCTGGTAACATTTTGTCTCAACTTCAAGTAAATTAACATCAATATCATTCAGTACACAGTCAAGGTTCTGCTGTGTCAAATATGTCAGTGGATAGTCCAATTTTATAATTTGAATTTTTGCCCCCAACAACAGAACCGTGTACAACTGACAATGGAAAGTTGGCAAGTGGCTGTTGTAACCAGACAAATACTATTTTATTAAAAACAGCTTCATCATCAACATCATCATCATCGTCATCATCGTCACATCTCACAGGCAAGTCCTCACCCCACTGAAACCTCACAGAATTTGATTTGTGACTATTTACATGTATCTGCAAAAAATACAATTACAATGGACATATTATGAGGCATGGGGATTTGGACAAATACCAAACTGTATATCTGTTTTCATCTTATCAGCATCTGTCCTATGACTTTAAAAAAAAAAAAGTTTGGGAATTTCTGTTTTTTACAATGAATTCAATATGAGATTTTTTTTTAAACATACACACTTTTTGAAATTAACCCCCGGAAAAAGAAGGAAAAAAAAAAACATTTCTAAGAACACAAATAACAACATCTACATGTAAAAATATAACTTTTACATACACAATTTCAAAATATGGGTTCGGTTTGCCGTTTTGTTGCATACAATTTACAATGTCTGTGTGTCACTGCTATGATGGGTAGCAGTGAGTGTAGCTGTTGGACCTCCGGTGCCATTTTGTCCTGTGCGGGGCGCCATATTAGTCAGAGGCAGAGGTTGTCATGGCAACATAAGAAGAAATAATAAGAGTTCATTGATGATTTGTAACACTGGGGGCCTGACAGTTCAGTCTTTGGAAAATGAATTCCTCCCCAAGCAAACACTCTTTTGCAACAGAAAAAAGAAACAAAAAATGGAAAATGTCACCCTCCTTATATATTGTATATATTTTTTTGTACATTTATATATAAATTGATCTATTCAAATAGAATTTTCCAGTTTCCGTGCCTTGCTGTTGATTGAGTCGGATTTTACCGTGCCAAAATTGACGCTCGTCAGAGAACAACACTAATGATAGCAAATTGTGTTGATTTTTTATTTTTATTTCTATTTTCTTACATTTTCTGTAATAGACATGTAAACCAGAACATACAAATAAAAATGAACAAGAAAATTATTTTCCTTAAAAAAAATGAGAGGAGAAAAAAGCGCTTTACAACATACAACCACACACGTTGTACTGGAGACTACATTGGCTCAAGGAAAAGCCCATCAAATATTGATAAAAAGCTGATCAGCTATATTACAAGAAGAGTCGCGTTCACCATGAAAATTGGGCTGGAATCGGGATAATGGATGTCTTCCAAGGGGCAGGGAGAACTGGGGCGAGGGTTTTGCTAAATCAAGTGTCAGAACACGCTCTAGTTACACATAATCATACAGTACATCAAATACACTTTATTTTTGTGGCTTTTTTTTAATCCAAAAAAATACTTTTTTTAATTTATTTTTTTCAAACTTTTTTTTATTATTTTTTTTAAATTCCCAGGTCTGGTACAAAAACCTGACTGCATAGAACCTAATGACCAACCACAAGTTTCCCTAAGCTTGCATCCTATGAAAGACCAGGTCCTCCTCTGGCAACTCCGATGATATGAACTCTAAAAAGGCACATTGGTAGAAGTGTGAATGTTCAAATTGCATCTCTGGGACCACTCTGGGGGTTAGGGCGGTGGTGGGGTAGATCTCAATCTTCGGGCTCGTAAGGCTTGGATCAGCGGAAAGGACAGCACTGAGATTGAGAATCAAACATATTGGCTTTCAAAGATTTCAAACTGATGAAGGTGAAAGAGCTTTTGATTTGAAACAATACTGTAGTTAGCCTTGTCTATTATAAGAGGGTTGATCTTTGTTTGACATTCACTGCAACCTGATGCCATCAGGCACAGGCCATAATTTAATTTATTTTTATTTTTTTAATGTAGTACAGTATTTCATAGTAATACTTCAAATCACTGCTCAGACAATGTTGATGAGTCTACGTGAAAGGAAAGCACAGGACATGTCCGTATAAGAGTTTGACTGAAAAGTACAGTGGGCCCCAAACAGTTTGATGGTCTGAACAAAAAATATTGTCCAAAAATGGAAATGGAATCTAGAACCCGGATGGGAACTGGAAACAGGTGAAGAGACAACAAACACCCTTTCCAGTTTGTATTTCTTTAGGTTTGAATAAGCCAAATAGGGAAAAGGTAATGATGATCAAACTACTGCCAATCAACCATAATCAAAAGCAAAGGTGTCAAATCCGGGTCCAGAAAGTAAAAACGCTGCCACAGTTTGGCTTTAGCCACAGGTGCTTCTTAGGTTCTTACTTTCTGGACCTGTATTTGGCACCTCTGATCAAAAGCGATGTTCATCATCAAGTCAAAACGCCTTCAAAATCTGAAACAAAGCCAGGGTTGACAAACAGTCTGGATTTGAACACCGAAGGTCCACTGTATTGACCGACTGCACCTTCCTCAGAGGACTTCAGTGTGGCTCATGGGCAAACAATAGCAGAGGTGCGGACAGATACGGCAACTGTGGATTGCACCCAATTTGAGATTGTTCTTTTCTGATGGGAATGCTTGACCAGAGATGAAACTAGCACCCAAAGATCTGTAGACCAAAATACCATCAGGAGAAAACCCAAACATGAAGGTGATGCCAACTTAATAGCTACACAGTAAATTTTACTCTAAAGTTTAGAGTTTAAACCGGGTCTATTTGTTCCCACTCTAAATAGAGTGAAAATTACACTTGGAAGAGAGTAAAAAAAATAAATAAAATAACACAAGGGTTGAGGAACAATCTCACTGCTCTCAGTTTGAGAGACTGCCACTCTACCACCTGAGCAATGCCACTCCTACCGTTTGCTTATATTTAAGAGGAGACCAAAAACATCGAGCTGTGTGGCTCAGGGAGTAGATTGGCTGTCTCCTAACCTGAAGTTGTGGGTTTGTTCCTCAACCCTTGAGTGACTTTTTTTCTCTACCCCCCTGTAAATTTTATTCTATTCAGAGTGGGACCAAATAGACTCAGTTTAGAGTAAAATTTACTCTACAGAATTTACTGAGTACACTAACTAAACCAGAAAAAACTTTCAAATAGAAACCCCACTAATTTGAGGTTCTTGGGAAATGTGAGAGGGTTTAGTTTTTGATGAGTGTTGGTTTCTATTATGAGGCAATCAACAAGGCATTGGAATTTATTCCCTCATGCTATACAGTAGTCCCTAACTGATGATTGTTCGTTTGTCTCCATATGATCTGATATTCTCTTTGTCCATTGACACTCTTATGGAAGTTGGTCCATTTGACTCCTGGTCTGACTTCCTCAGCACACCCTTGACTGGTGAATTTGTGGAATGTGCAGAATGCGTAATAAGATACATTTCAATACTCAGCCATATTCCATCTTGTTTTTTTCCATCCTATTGCCCTTTTTTAATGCAAAGATATGCAGTAAGTTTTCAAAGAGGCCAGCTTTTGCATTCGCAAATCTTGTTTTGTCTTCCCCCCCCTGCAATTTCCCAACTCCCAGTGATTGAAATACGCCAGACAATCAGTAAATTTGATCATTTGCTTTCAAGTGCCCATTAGGTTTGAACGATGCCGTATTAAGGCCACACGTATAAATATCTATGTATTTTTTAGAGGGTGGGGGCAAAATTCAGAGAAAAAAATTAAATGGCAAGTTTGTGACTATACAAAGTGACAGATTTGTGAGAATTTTTTTTAAATTGCTTTAGCAGAGATTAACCATATCATGTTAAGCATTTGCACTTTGGAGCGTTGGGTACTGCCAGCGGTGAAGACGCCTCGCTTTGCGAAGGTACACAGTCTGAAGATCAAGCATTTAAGTTCATTTGTTAAAATGTATATTTACTTGTACATTTATGTTTCCAGAATTATATATTTACACATTCATACATTTTGGTATTTTTTTTTGAATAAGTAGCTAAGTTGATGGGTCGAATCTGCTGCTCTCCGTCATTCACTTGCATTTACCTAAAGTATGCTAGCTTCTTATTGGTTAGTGTTAGTCAGCTGATAAGGGATCAGGAAGTATTTTCGCTCTAGCTGCCATTTAGTAAAGTTTAAATTCTGAATAAATTCGTCTCCATCCTGCCTTTTCATTTTATTACAAGTGTCCCATTAACCACCAACGAATCCTCACATTAGACTATAGCTACACTACATGGGTTTCTCGTAAATTTGCCTTTTTTTTTTTATTTCAATTTCCAAATTTGCCTTTATAAACTGCCAAATGTACACGTTTTTTTCTCTCGTAAATTTGCAAGTTTTTCTCTCTGAATATTACCCCCCCCCCTCCTCTAAAAATATATACGTGGCCCTAATACGCCGTCGTAGGTCTGTACTGGCTTCTACAAAATAATCAGGCTTTCCAATTCTGGAAGAGGCTCCAGCTCACCCACAATCATCATGAGAATAAGCGATATAGAAAAAGGATGGATGGTTATCATATGGTTATTTGCATGAAATTGCATGATTTGTGAACATCGAAAAGGGAGGTTTCTTTTTAATGTCTTTTAGGCTCAAAAGTATTTTTATCATTGCCATCACAAAGATTTTAGAATCCTAAAAATGCCTCTTTTTTTTGTAGCCATACTTAATCTGTAATCTGTAAAAAAAACTTTAAGAGTGTTTGTTTTATTTTGTTTGCGTTGTTTCTCCTTGTGAATCCATCTGACTGTTTGACTGTTTTGTATCCAAGAGGACGTCAGGCACAGCTTCATCCACAGTGTGGCATTAGTTTGCCGTTCAGTCAGAGACATGCTGAGGCTGTTGCCCTAAAAAATCTTTTCAAATATTTGATATGTTTCGTTTGCCTCCCTTAGTCCCTATGCTCCTCACCGTATGAGTCCAGTTGTTTTTTGATATATTTATACATATACAGTACTACACATATCTTATATACTGTAGAAGCCCAATGTTCTTAAAAGTGGGAATGGTGACAGTTGTAAAAGTAGAAGAATTTATTAAATGATTGGTCAATCCATTGTTTTGTTTTCCCTTTGCAGTAACTTCATGACAAAATCTCCCTCAAAGTAGCCACGTTGCATCGGCCATTGGGCGTCTCCGCATTGTAGGAGTTCACAAAATCAACCCGTGACTGTGCACTTTGTTTTCTTGATAAAAGAAGGAGGCAAAGGTGAGGAGGAGGATTAGAAGACATGAGAGGAAACACTGAGGCCGATGTGATTGGTCCGGAGAATCTTGATTGGTCTGGCCGAAGCAACAGCGGGTTTGATTGACTTTCGGGCTGTCGTGGAAACACTGTCAGAGGAAGTGGTCACTCATCATTTTAATGAACTCTGGCACCTTGGACCTGGAGAGAGAGAAAGAAATACATACATACATACATCATCAAGAATGGAATTGGCAGTAAAGCCATTAGTTTTAATGAATAACAGCACTACGTATTTGAAAAAATATATAAATATACAATATATATATATATATATATATATATATGTAATAATAATGTAAATAATAATAATAATAATGTATATTGTATATATACAATATACATTATTATTATATATATACAATATACATTTATGTTTTTTAAAATTCTAAAAGACTTTGCTATTTCTCCTGTTTGAGTGTAAAAAACAAAAACAAAATTCCATCACTTCTTACATGAGTTATGTTTTAATGTATGTGCATGTGTTTTATAGATTATTTATTGCGACTGTAAAATTGCTGCTTTTTAATATCCATCAGAAGATGACTAAAGTAATTGATTGATTGATTATACACTAATATTATTATTATTATTATTTTATACATGTTTATAAATATTTCAATGAAATTCTCCATTAAAAATATATATGGAATGATCATCTCTCAAATATGTACATTTGTGTATATATTAAGGGTGTCAGGTAATAAATTTTTAAAATCGTAATTAATCACATGACTTCAATAGTTAACTCAAGATTAATCGCAAATTTTATATCTGATCTAAAAAAAATGTACAGTAAAATGGTTTCAAAAAATAAAAGTTTTCATACTCTTGTTAACATAAAAGTGGAAAAAATGTTAAACTAATAGAAATATGTTTAAATATAATAATAATAATGTAAAATTAAAACGATGTGCTATAAAAAAAAATGTGTGTGAATATTGATTTGTGTTGAGGTCATTTTTCTGTCACTAGATGGCATAATTGCATTTTTAAAATGTTGGTAACAGCCCAGTGCATTTTCTTTTCATAGTAAGAGCTATATAATCTATAACATGAAGCAACTTGTGAAATTCTGCACATTTTTAAAATTTACCCCAGGTTCCACAAGTATATGCACTATTAAATTTATTATTGCTAAATTTGGACGTAGATGTGTCTGCTGCGTTGCGACTAGAATTTCCCCAGGTGGTCATTAATCACCCGTAAAATATATATATATATATATTTATATATATATATATATATAAATATATATATAGTAGTGTTAAAGGAACTTTAAATGAACTCAAAATAATGTAATAATTTTGACACCCCTAGAATATATGTTTATGTATATGTACAGTATATGACCTCAGAACATTGTATGTTAGTGCTGTCATACACTGAAGACTCCCTGTATCTGTTATGTGGGTGTGTGGGACAAATCAACTTTTTATTGGACAGGAAAAATATTTTTGCATTCACTTTGATTCATTAATGTAAGATTGAATACATATGTGTATGCATTTTAGTACATGTTCTTCATATTACTCTATGGTGAGTGTTGTGCTCAGCAATATACAATTGGTGATTCTTGAAAGCTAAGACTTATTACCATTGATCGTACTTCTCAAGTGATCTCTCCACCTAATTTATGAGAATGTGTACTCTTGTTTTGATTATTGTAGTTGCAAATGTGTTGCACAGCCAAGAACAGAACTACAAATACACAGTTTTTCTATATATAAAAAAAAGTAATAATAATGACAGAACATAAAGTCACACATCAAAATCACACTTACTGCCAATCTGTTGTTACAATGTACCCAGACCAGACCGAAACGAAACCTTGTCTGGTTTCTTTTGTTCAGCTGTTGTATCATCAGCTCTGTACACATTTACTTGTCAGGAACTGAACAACAAAAGTTCATTCAACCAAAAGGTGAAAATTTGGAGTATGGGCTTTGGACTGTTTGAATTTCATGCCATTTTCAAGACTGCTTTGGATAAGGAGATGGCATCATACTATAATTAGAAATGATAGTTACTATTAGAAATGTTCTGCCTGAGTGCAATAATAGCATCTCTTGCTCACTTTTTTATTTATTGGCAATTTATAGCAAAACTACAAGCTGTTCAAAAGCCCAAAGACAAATTTTATATATAATCATAACTTTAATTTTCATTTTTTCAGATCTTTAGTTTAGCAATTTAAAATCATTCTGGATTCAATTTGGCTTTGAGTTGAAGGTACAACAGCAGATTAGTGAATAAGTGAAATCTTCTGACCATTTATGGGGGAGAAGATGTTGCTGCTTTTTACATTTGTCCCAATGGGTTTGACCCATCGCCCATGGCGGCATGGTGTGCTGCAGCTAGCGAGAGGGGAGTCCCGTCCGATGCCACAGTGCCCTTCTCCTCCTCGCGGCGCTTCAGGCAGGCCGCTTTCGGGTTCAAGTTTCTCTCTGGGAAGGACACAGAAACTGTCAGGTGGATAACTTATGCTAAAACAATCACCTCCTGCCAGGAATTATCATATCAGTGGTGACCTTGAAGCCAAGAAGGAGAAACCTTGGCAAAAGGTGGCATTGCTGCCCTCTCCTGGCACACTGTGTATTACCAGCCCATATGTCATTGAGCTCTTCATCAGACACAGTATACTATGTAAATGGACTATGTACTGAGAAGCAGAATCACCAAGTTACTTACTACCTTTGTGGCTAGGTTGGAATTATTTTTATTTTTGCCCTTTTTCCCCCTCCTTGGAAAAAAAAATCCCTGGCAGATTTTGTTGGGAAAAAAAATCCCTGGCAAATTTCGTAAAATATGAAAAAATAGCTCACAAAGAATTGACTGTTAAAAAGCCTGATAAATGAATAAATGCACATCTCTATACACATGTCTATCCCAATAATTGTATTTATTTATTTTTAATTATTTTTATTTATTTAATTTTATTATTTTTATTATTATTTTTTTTTATGTATTTAAAAAAAAAATATATAATTATTACAGTATTTGAAATCAAAAAGTGAAACTCACACTGTAAGTATGAGTTGTCAACTTGTCATCAGCAGGTCACCCCCAAGGACCACATTGGTAACCCTCAGGTCTATTCTAAAAATAGCTAATTTAGTGTTAGTGGAAATGGAATTGTGATTTCCTAGGAATGTTGCCAAAGTGACCAATTGAAAAGATTTATAGAAAAAAGTGTTGCGTATTGATATGTATTTTCCCCTAACTTGTTAAATTATTATTGCTAGTTACAGAGAAACATGATTACTTACTGTCTTCGCACAGATTAATATTAATCTTTTTTTTCTCACTTGCAGTTTTATTGATTTTCAAATAGTTGCACACCAACACAAACCTGTGAACCATAACTAAACAGAAGCGATCAAAAAAGAAAGAAAAAATATCAATCATTATTAATAATAAGATATACTGAAATGAAAGGTAAGTGGTAGAAATGTGTTAAGTACTCAAGAAGTAGTCATCGTATTCAAAAAGGTGTGCGACCCCTGCTGTGTACTATATTGATTCACTACAGGATGAAAGATTAATGGATTTTATTTTCTGTCATGTTAATGATTATAATTATAAACATCTAATGCAACCCCAAAAATCACCATCTTGAAAATGTTGAATATTACCTAGGGGTAAAGAAAAGTAAAATGAAAAGTATCCTGTCTGCCAAAAGGCTCAAAACACTTTATTATGTGGTTGATTTTTGTGTATCCCACTGACCTCGGACTTGTTGCTCGAGACTGAGGATGACTGCAACGGCCTGGTGAAGGATTAGTAACTTGGTCTGCGGCTTATCGCTCTTTAAGTGCAACTGGACCATCCTGCCGAGCTCCTTGAACGCCTCGTTGATGTCGCGTACTCGCAAGCGCTCTCGCGCATTGTTGGCCATTCTCCGTTCTCGCTCGCGTTCCATCTTCTGCTCTGGCGACAGGTCCTCGTCATCGTTGTTGCTATGGTGGCCAGTGGTGTTGGTGAAAAGGAGGAGTAAGGGGTGGGGGTGCGGGAGTAAGATTTGAGGATGGAAGTTCAGTTTAAAGGTTTAAAGGTCATTTCTTTTCACTCAACAGTGAAGAGAAAATAGAGGTTGTGAAATCATCAGTATCATGACCGCCATCATCATGTACAAGTCTCTGGGTTGGGGATCCAAATGGTTCTGATTTCATTTTACCTCCAGGTGACAAAAAAATCACATTAAAAGCTTTATTACTGGAGGAGTGAAGGCTGCTGAGCTGCATCCAGGGTAGGAAACTGATATGGTGATATTGATTGTGATCCATCCATCTATTATCTGATATTATTGATAAATTAAAATACTACATTTGTTATCTAGTGCTATTCAAATAATTGGTGGTAAATTTCCGTGAAGTAGAGGTACCGTATTTTCACAACTAAGGCACACTTCAAAGTCTTACATTTTCTCAAAAATCGACGGTGCGCCTAATAGTGAGGTGCGCCTTGTGCGTGGTCCAAAATCTGACTGACTGTGTGGGAGGACTTCCCGCAACACATTGCTTATATACAAGAAAGGCGGATCTGACTGAGGACAGGCATGAGAGCACGGAAGAGTCAACTTGGTGGTGAGTTCTCCAGCCCGTCTTCCCAGCTTTACCAAGACTGTGAGGCAGCACCGTGCAAGTTACGCCACAATTTGTCAAAGGATCCGAAATGCTTGGGTGAAACGCAAAAGCTGGTATCATTTCCGAAGACAGGACGAGACTGACTCTGACAGTGAGACGGAGCCTGGCATGTTTGATGGAGATCTTGCCCAATTGTTTGTTTCGGATACAGAAGATCATGAGGACTATGAGGGATTTGTGGATTAGGATCGATCAAAAACAATGTGAGTACATTGTTATATACTTCAAGTACAACTGAACTCACTGTTTTCATTGTTACTTCAACCAAACTCAGTTTTGTTCCGCTCACTGCCTTTTTTTAAAACATGCGCTAGCACTAGCATATGCTTCAGCATAATAGCATGCTACAATATGTTTTGAGCTAGCGTATGTTTAACTGTGCCTGCGCCCTGCGGTACACCTTATGTGTGTGTTAAACACAGAGATAGCACCCATAACTGTGACTGCGTCTTATAATACTTATGGTCGTGAAAATACGGTAGTTAAAATTAAAAGTTTTATTTTTATTTTTATTCAATAACCAATACTGTCTGCCCCCCTAATGAGCATTCGTATAGTGATTAAAAAAAAAAAAAGGGGGATTGATGTTACCAGTTCGGGCATTGTTTTCTAAAGTAAAAACAGAATTTGCAAATGTCTTATTTTGATTAAAGACAGAAGATAATGAGTCTTCTTTCATGAAGGACTACAGAAATCAGTGAACAATTTCTGTTCATATGCTAAAATCGGAGGATTTGGACAATTTTAAATAAAAAAACGTCTCCAAACGATTACTCGAATATTAAAGTAGTTGTTGATTAATTTGATAATCGATTACTTGTTGATTAATGGATTAATTTTGACAGCTCTAGTTGAATGAAGGAAAAACCCGTTTTTATTTACGGTAGTCAAATATTACAAAACTAGCAGCATAAATAAATAATTTAATGGGGTAATCGCTGTTAAAAATTAAAACCTATCAAAAAAAACAGGTAAATCTTGCAATCTGTGAATTATGGACCAAAATAAAAATCTACTATTGAGTGAATCCGCAATATGTGAACTTCAAAGTAGCAAAGAAACACTGTATTGTACTTGGAATGGATTCATTATAAAAGTATTCAGTGGTGCACTTTGGATTGCGATCAAACATCGTTGGGTGCTGATTTTCAATACCCTGAATGCAACGTAGCACTTCTTTGAGAAAATTGATGGTGGGTTCTACTCTGCTGTGTGAGAAACAGTTAAAACCAGGCTCAAGACCATGGAGAGACCGACGGGATCAAACAAGAGCTTCTTGTCCACCAGAAAGCTCTGTTTTGTCTCAACAGTGCTGCTGTTGCGTGGCTGCCAAAAGCACTGGCTTAACTCAAATCAATTAGCAGCGGCCATGTTTCCAAAAACAGAGCTGCCTGGTGGTTTTCGAGCAAAATGCCTCAGTATTAGCGCATTTATTTAGCTGCTTCTCGTCACACTTGGTCACTTCATCAAAGTCTGAAGGCTGGGTTCCAAAACCACTCACTAATTTAAGCCCTTCCTTGTTCAAGTCTTCTCTGAAAACCATATCACGTTTTCAGGAAATACATTACAAATACGTTACAAAAAAAGACATTTGCTTCATAAATGCGATTTGGGAAACCAGCCTAATGAGAGTTTTGATAGAAGCGAACGTCTAAGAGGTTGGCGGGTTACCTAGATCCTGACCTATCAATTCCTTTGAGATCCTTGCTGTCAAGGTCTTCGTTCTTGGGGTCCAAAGGCTTGGAGTCCTGCAAGAGGTTCTCATCGCCCTCATCCTCGGACTTGATCTCTGAGCTGATGGAGGAGGTGCTCTGGCCCTGAAGGCCTCCGGATAGAGCTGCACAAAAAAACAAAAAAAAAAACAAAGAGGTCGTCCAATGAAAGGAACATAGAAAATGGACAACATCAACATGTAAACATACTCGAACTTCCCACACTCACAGTGTTTACTGCCAAAAATAAATACATAGATATATAAATAAATAAAATGCAGGTAAATACAGTTTGTAATAATTCTTAACTAAAAATTTTGTTATCATGTCAATCATTTACTTGTTTATGTTACAAAGTCATTTTCATAGATCAGGGTTTTTCCTGGCTCCAATTGAGGCAAAGGTGGTACCATCCTGAGATAATGGGCGACTACCGATACCAGGTATCGGTGCCAATACAGTCTTATTTGACGGTATTGGTACTCGCGGTGGTGACCGATACCATTATAGTTCGCCCTCCTGCAGCCGTTTTATGATCAGGAACTATCATGCAACGTTAAGGACAAATTATATATTAAGGTCTTTCTTTAAAATCATTTGTCATTTTTGGGTGGCAAATTTTATTTACTAGTGGTATCTGGTATCAGTATTGGAGACTACTAAAGAGTTGAGTTTCGGTCGGAAAAAAAGTGGTATTGAACAACTGTAAATTAACTGATTAACTAACATTTCACAAGTGGGAAGTATTGGCCACTGTTTTTTCCAGGATTCAAATGATGAATTTGCGTTGCATGATATGGCGACGTTTTAAAGCATAGCCTATCAAATGCACATAAATGGAATGGAAAATGTATTCCAATCGATTCAAGAATTGCGCACTGTAATATTGCGACATATTGCCGAATCGATTTTGTTAAACACCCCTAGTGGATAGTTAATGTTGATGTAATGAAATCAGAGGATTTGGACAATTTTAAATTACAAAATGCCTCCAAACGATTACTCAATTATTAAAATAGTTGTCGATTAATTTGATAATCGATTACTTGTTGATTAATCGATTAGTTTTGACAGCTCTACCACACACTATGATTTCCGATAGATCTGTATGATCTGAAACAGTCAAAGAAAGTTGAGATTTTTAAAGACACTAGAACTCAAATGAAAACGACCATTATAGCAACTATCTAAAGTTTTATGTCAGGATGAAGTGGAAAATGTTGAACAAAAGGAGAGCATTATGAAAGCCACAGTGCAATTTGATTGCATGCAAGCTGTGGTGCAAATGTAAATGCTGCTCTTGCCTCCTGTCAGTCTCTCTCAGTAGAACAGTTAAGTCTTTATTTGACGTCTGTATGGATCGGTAACTGGGCGGCTGCCAAATTCTCTGTCAACACAGAACACTCTCCTCTGTTCCCACACATACACCACCAACTGTCGGCCATTTTGAATCGCCGTCTGCCTGACTGGAGGCATTTTGTGTTCACTTTTGAGTGACAGCCTGTGTTTGGCTCGCATGTGTCCGTCAGTACAATTACTGTTAGTTTGTGGACAAATAGATGCATTTCAATGAGTTGAATGTGAAAGTGACTTTGTGCTGTCTGAATGTTTGAATGAACCCAGACATGGGAGGAGACTCAACACATTTGTCAATTTGGGGATGTGTGTTACATTTAATGAATGTTTTTTTTCTTCTGTTCTTGTCACAACTTTCTCATTTTCACTGGTTTTATATTATTGTGAAGAATTATGTGTAGACACTTTTTGATGATTGACATCTATAGTCCGAGCTTTAATGATTGTTAACAAAAAAATAATAATACTATTTTGATAAAAACTTAAAAGAAATTGAAATTGTTACTGCTTTTTGTTTTTAATGGACCACTTGTCCTGCAAAACCCTAAACAAAAGCGCTCTTTGAATAGAAAATATATCCGAGCTGAAGTATCAATCAACAACAAAAGTCTTATTCATTTATATACATTTTGCATTAAATACTACATTTGAGTAAATCAACTATTTACATATGGAAATAATATAAATTAACCATCCGAACAGATCATTTTGAGAGTGTAAATAGTTAATTAGATTATCCATCCATTAATTTTGTCCTCTTTAGGACAACCTATCCCAGCTGACTTTGGGTGAGAGGCGGGGCACATCCTGGACTGGTCACCAGCCAATCACAATGTATCATCTCATTTAAAATAAATCAAATATTATAGACTCATTATTATCAGTGATTTTGAATTGATGCCTGCCGGAAGATGTAATAGTCCCTTTTTTTCCACAGCCTTGAACACCTCCATTACACCGTGTGTGTGTGTGTGTGTTAAAATGAGGCGCAAAGTCTCTTTTTTTTCTGCTTGAGTGTGTGTTTCACTCTCTCTCACCTCATTACACACTTGGCTGTGGTTGCTGCTTGCTGAACTTTGCTGCCAGCAAACTCATTTGCAGCCTTTAAAAAGAGCTCAGGGCTAATTTGTTTCACATTGCGCTCATATACACTTTCCTCCTCCATATTCATAGCGTATATTTATTTAGTGTTTTAGTACTCAGTAAATGTGAGCTTTGCCAGCTGAGCTCTGACTTCACGTGTGTGTCTACTTTTGCCTGAAATGACCTAATCGCAAAGTCAGTTTTTATGTTTTTTCATGATTTATGAATGAATTATTCACCTCCACCCTGCAACCACAAAAATGCATAATGTATACATTAATACAGTATTTTTCCAATTTGAAGTATAAGTATTTTTTAATTGACTTACACAATTTAATTAAATTTTTCATTGTCATGGGCATTCATTGGACTTTTCACAATTATTTTATGGGCTATTGTTAATTTTGTAGTGTGCTGTTAAAATATCCTTTTAAAAAAAATAAAAAATTTGGTACAGCAACACAAACATTAGTTAATTAGTATTCCCTTACAGGAAGATGGTACTTACCACGGTAAGGGTCGGGTTGGCTGAGGTCTGGCGAGGTGGCGGACTGAGCAGGCAGCTGAGGCACCTGACCCGCCGCCATGGAGTGTCCGCCACGCAAAGCGCCCATACTGCCGTCTTCTCTGTGGGAGCTCACCTGGGAGACAAAAAGAAGGGAAAATATGACGCTTCTGCCTGGCCAGATGAGAAATGAGATTTTTTAAAATTGTGATTTGTATTGGTTTTGTAAGTCTCACAAATAGATTGTATTGTATAGCTTGGTGAGTGCATTTTACTCTTTGTTGTTTTTGTTGTTGCTACTAATTGTTACTGACCCGACTCACATTCTGCATCATGAGTTCCAGCTACTGCCTTCCGGCAGGAGATTCAGGGCCCCCAGAACCAGGCTGAACCGCTACAAGAACTCATTCCTGCCGACATCCATCAAACTGCTTAACAACCGACATTAACCCAGTGCAATAAGATATATGGTGCAATGTTGTGTGCGTGGAATATTGGAATATATGCAGCCGTGCTGTACATACTCATGTGCATATATATATATATATATATATATATATATATATATATATATATAGGAGTGTGTGTATATAGGTGTGTGCAGTCCTCGTGTATGTACTTCTCTACACATGTATACTTCTGTGACTTCTGGGAAGTCTTCTACTTATTGCTGCACTTCTTATTTAATTTTAATTTATCTCTTCTGTTGTTTCTTTTCTTTACTGTAAAGTGCAGCTGGACGGAGTCCAGGAAAAAGTTCCCCACGTTGAAAATAAAAGTATATCGTATCGTATCGTACTCATGGCAACACATTTTATTATATGTATAGATAACATAATACTTAACCTCAGCCTCACTAGTTTACTTAACTTACTGGTGAATAAATAGGACGAGTAAATTGTAAGTTTGCTGTGTGTTTAGGAATTTGCACATCTTGGTAAGAGTTTAAAAATCTGCTTCGGTTCTTTAATTCCCAAGAGTTGCAGTTCCGTCTTTGGCCTATTGAGGGCATCATCTACCTTTCTAAGAGCTCAAACTTAAAAGGCATGTTACTGTCCCATCGAATCTGCCCGTCATGACATGTATGTTTTGGACTTGTGTGTGGTCTCTTTTTGTGTTTGCAGGGGCATACAGTGAGTGGGGTGCATGTGTGCGTGTGTGTGTGTGCGTGTGCGTGCTTGGATGAATCCTATCCATCTGTCGGACACGCACGCACACGGCAACACAACAACTGACAATTATCTTAATGCCCATATGTTTGATTGTGAGATTTCTAATTCCCAGGGCAGCAAGCAGCTTCCAGCGGGGACTCACTGTTTTGGCAAGAGATCTGAGTTTGTGTGCGCACGCGCATGTGTGTACGTATGATGCCAGCTTCCTTGACGGCATCTTTAAGAATGGTCTTACATCCTATGCTTTTAAATATCTTTGTTGTACTTTCAGATCAACAATAGAATTAACAGTCATGAAGCGTGGTGTACAGGACTGTAATGTATGCAGACGGCAGCTTGTCAGTGTCAGTTGTCGCTGATCGAGGCGTTGCTCGGGCATTGTGCCACTCCTCACTACATTCTTCAATAAGAAGACATCACAGAATTAAAGTATTTTAAAAAATACACAGTATGTATATGTATTTTTTATATGAGCAGGATAAATATTGTTAAGATGATGAGTTGTCTTCTGTCGAATGTGTTGTCTGATTTGTGACTTGTTTCCAATTAATCATCAATTTACACTTGCTGTTTGCTGGAATTATTGAAAGTTAACATAGTTAATTTTTTTCATATTTAAAAAAAAAAGAAAAAAATAACATAGATCATAATTTCACTGAAATTCAAACACCGCATACAATAAATTCTCATCAATACTACACAGTAGATTTTACTCTATTTAGAGTGGGACCAAATAGACTCAGTTTTAGAGTAATATTTACACTTGGAAGAGAGTAAAATAATGAATTGGAAAAATAAAAGTCACTCAAGGGTTGATGAACGAACTCACGACCTTCAGCTTAGGAGACAACCAATCTACTCCCTGAGCCACGCAGCTCCTGCTGTGTGTTATTATATTGCTCATGTGAGCTGGAAACTTCCTAACTCCAAGAAACCATAAACATGTTTTTGGTCTCATCTATGATATAAGCAAACAGTAGGAGGGGCATAAATTAGGTGGTAGTGTGGCAGTTTCCCAAGCTGAAGGTCATGACTTCTTTCCTCAAATTTACGCTGCAGAATTTACTGTGTATTTTTAACCAATTTAATTGCTAGTCAATCTGGTTATACTATGTTTTTTCTTTAGTTAATGCAAAATGCTATTTTGGTTGAGTTCATCAGCGCTAAACAAGCGAGTGTACTCCAAATGATCCAATCTTTTTTGCTCAGTCCTGGCAGCTATTAGAAACTGGCTGTGCTGTTTGCCCTGCATTGGAACATGCAACGGTGTGTTTGACATACACACACATGGCCCAAACAATGGGGTCGATGCCACGGACTTCCGACTTCCGGGTTTTACACATCATTGCCGTTTCCGGACGCTGCTGGCCGCATTCCAACATTCGTACCCCCACCCCTGCGCTCCCCAACCGCGCGCTCATCGGCGGGAGGGCGTCTCGGCTATCTGAAATGCTTCAGACACTGAGACAAACACTACACACTTACAGCCTCGCACCCGTCGACGGGAACGCGCAACCGAGGCGGACAAAGGCACAAAGGCGGAAGCGCAAGTACTGGGACGCGGCCCACATGTCGCAAACCGGAAACGGAAACAAAGTTGATGGGTGAAAACCCGGAAGTCGGAAGTCCCGCCTCCTCCGTGGCATATAGTCCATTGTCTTGCTGACTGGCCTAAGAAAAAAAATAACACCGGGACGTCAGGATGATATTGTGTAAAAGTGGACTCAGGCCACGTCTCAAAACCCTCAATTAAACTTTGTAAAAGTTGACATGAAAGCTGAATGCAAGGCTCTGCAGCGCACATAATCAGAGCAAGGTTTCACGTTTGACATCTCATCCTTCCTCCATCCTTTTGAATGAAAGTTTGCTAGCTTTGGTTGCTAGCTTTCACTAAGACTGCAAATTTTGGTGTGGTTATGCAATAGTGTGGTTTATTGTCATCTTTGGGTTAGTGTTTATATGCTCCAATAATAATAATAATAATAATAATAATAATAATAATAATAATAATAATAATAATAATAATAATTGAGCCAGACCCTTGAAGAATTATTGCAGAGGATAGGCTACCTTACTAAAATTCCCCCCAAACCAATTCATTTGCTGTGACTAATTTAGTGGCCAGCAGTTGAAGCCTAAAGGGGTTGCTGCAGATGTTATCCCAAGGGCAGACTTGGCTCATTGGGCAAACCAGCCACTGAGCGTAAAGAATGGAGTGGTGAAGGAGAAAATCAGATCATTTTGGGGGACATTTTTAAATAATTACAACATTAACACGAATATTCTCGCTATTTTCACCACGCGGACAGCAAGCAGAGCAGTTGCAACAGTATGCAACATCATGAATATATTTGGCCAACTAGGTTTTTGACATTAAGGCAGACAGTGTTTGAGGTTTTTGTTGGTACATTGGTAGCATTGTAACCCAAGTGTGAATAAAGTTGTGCTGAAAACAAATCCTGTCTCTTTGTTAATCCCGCAGGCTAACAACAACGTCTTGCCAACCACATGCCTACGTCCCCTCTCGCTGCATGCACAAAATGTTTTGTGTCACAAAATGTCGGCCCATGCGTCACTTGACATGATGAGCATCATTCGTCGTTGCCGTATATTGTCCTCCATCTGTCCGTCCATACATCTGTGCGCTCCCTTATGTATGATTTGCCACTCATCCTTCTCTCTGACTCTTCTTCCCTCAATCTCTGTCTTTCATCATTGCCTGGATTCCCAAATGTAAAATGGCAGCAGCGAGGAGAAAGAGAGGGTGGCGTACATTTTTAATGGAGGGCTTTTATATTTTAACAAGCCTTCCTTCTCTCTTCCTTAATTTAGTTCAATGAGGAAGGGAAGACGAGGAGACAGACGGCAGTGAAGAATATAAATAAATTACACAAACTGATCTGCTGCTTGAGTGGCGTGCACTGTTGCCGTGAATTGGAGCCACACCCTCGAACCTCATCATTCATCAGGTTCAAGGAAGATGTCTGATTAGACAAATGATAATTCTGCAGAATGCAGATATCAGTCAAACTTTTGTTAGCAACCAAAATAGTAGATTTTTTTTTATCAGTGCCATTTAAGGAATTATTGGTTTTGTTAAAATATATATATATATATATATATATATATATATATATATTATTTCCTTTAATTAATCAAGAGGCCGCTCAGAGTGTGGTTGCGGGTTGCATGTGTCATCCGTGATCTAAAGTCTGATGAGTTTATGTATTAGCATTTTACATTAACTTCTCATTTATCATTACATTTACATTGAAACAAAATTTATAGTTTAATAGCTTTTATGTTTATTCGGCATGAGCATAGTAATCAATCAAATGCTCATTCAGATTTTGGTCGACTGCGTGGAATTGGTTGTTGAATAATCACATCTCAACATTAGAACTGAGGCAAAATGAAGTGCTGAAAGCAGCTGAGGTGCTGTTGATTCAAGATCAACAAGTTTACCGTCTAAAACGGTCAGTTAACTGTTATCTACCATATTAAAACATATATATTTAAACAAATATATTTTTCTTTATTAGTTCAAAATCACTTCAATGTTTTTGTCGATCACAGGTATTTAGTCAAATGCCCATCCCCAATATTTTTGGTTAATATATTGGAAAACTTTACCAGGAAGATTTAAAACAAACAAACAAAAACATACTTTAGCAGTCACACATTGCAGAAATAAAAGCCGTTAGTGAATATTATATGAAATACCACATTCCTAACAGATAAATTCATAGTATTATTTATTATTATTACAAATATATGTAAACTGTAGAACAATATAAATTGAAGGAAAGCACCTGCTAACGCTATATCCGCATGCAAACACATGCATACGTTTTATACAGTGTATAATATTATCACATATTGTTTACTTTTCTTACAAGCCTTTCTCATTTTTCACTTTTTTTTTTGCACATATTGTATTACAAAATTATAGAGGTTGTTTAAGCTCTTTAATGTAATGATCTCACGGACTGTAAGATCAAAAAGTCAAGTGACTAACACTTTCTTATGTTTATAAATATTCATTACATACAAATACAAAGGGGCAATATTACCATACCACAGAGATGTGTACATTTACATGCAATGTTGTAGCAAAGTATTTCTATAAATTCAGTATTCAACTATCAAATGGATGTCAATGGTAGAAATAAGGTCTAAGAAAAAGCACAGTTGTACTCTGGATGAAGACATATTTTAATTTGCATTTAATTTGCAAGCACAAATACTGAACCATAGGCGCATATAGCCCATTTTTAGGGGTGTTGAAGAGAATAGAATTACAATAGAATATAATTTATTGCCATTTGTACAGATTCAAAAAACGGGCTGAGAAAATAATTTATTAATATATTTTAGAATATCAAATAAAACGCTGAAGACACTCAGATTTCTGACCCCAGTGTAACAACATCCCTGATTTAAAGGCCAAAAAAGAGTGAAATTCAAATTATGCCTCTAACCTTGCACAAGACTTGTCTCGCAAGACTTTGAGCAAAGTACTAATACTTTTTAGCTTATTCTGTTTTGTTTTTTTGGGCCGTGCTTGAAAAAAGAATGTCTAGCAAAAGAGATGGGTACACAATAAGTTAGTTATTCTAACTTCAGACTTTTGTCAATGAGACCGAGCAGCCAACCTGTACATTTATGGGTGTTGGCTAGGTTTTAAGCTATGCTAATTATGAACATCTCACATGTGCTTTCAATCAGAAAGGCAATGAGATAAGAGCACATGTGGAAGCAATCATGCAGTTTAACAACGTGTCAAGAGTCCAATGCATTCTTTAGTACCTTTAAGAATACATTTAAAGCAGTGAAGGAAGAACGGTGGTCATAATATTGTTCACATTACACTGTATTTGTTCATAGAAATAATATTTTATTAATTAATATAGCATTTTGTGTTTAGTGCTTTTATATTGTTGGTTTGAAAAAGTTACAGCATTTTAAAATGGATGACAACAAACCAAAATCTATGAGTAGTGTACTGTATATGTATGTCTAATGCAGTCTATTGTGTATGTAGCGTTGCAAGTTGAGTTCATGGCTAAGTATTTCTCTCTCTCTCTCTCCATTTCTCCTTCTCTCTCACCCACATCCGTCTGCCACCTGTTTTCCCAGAGTTATGACCTCAGTCTGCAGGCGTCTCTCCCAAACAAAGCCAAACTACATACAGCTGTGTGTGTGTGTGTGTGTGTGTGTGTGTGTGTGCGTGTGTGTGTGTGTGTGTGTGTGTGTGCGTGTGTGTGTGTGCGTGGGTGCATGTGAGTAAGGGAAAAAGAAAATTAAATAAAATGGTGCCTTGAGATATGAGTTTAATTCATTCCGTGACAATGCTCAAAATCCAAAAAATCTTGTCTCTCAAATAATCTTTTCCCAATGAAACAAATGGAAATGCAATTATTCCATTCCAGCCTTCCCCCAGAATACCAATAAAAATATTTTAATGAGGGGAAAAAAGCATTCATTTAGCATATAGTTCTATACTATAGAAATATGGAGTTTGAGTTAAATGAAATAAAAAATAAACAGTTTTTCTCACATTAAATCGATTTGTTGGCCACCTGGGGGCAGTATAAGACACAAATGGATATAATGGACATTGAGATGTCTCAACTCCTCAGCTCATCAGTTCAGCACTAATTGTTGTTCTTGGGAGAGGATTAAGAATACATGACTATAATTACTGTTGTATTGTGTTATGTGGTGACATCAGGTTCGTATTGAGCGGGTGCATCCAACCTGTCCGTTTACACTGCAGCCACATTGAAAAACATCCCAAAGATTTGTATCCACATTTGGGGAAAAAAACTTCAACCTGAAGATATCAGATATTACTTTTTGAAAATAACTTGTTTGTTTTTTTCTTCTCCATTAAGTAGCACTACATCATGTGATTCAGTTCCTGCGATTATGTTTGAATGAAGCAGGGAAAAGCAGTAAAAGGTAATCACGGCCGCATCCTGTCCCGACTCCCACAATGCGACTCACCGAGCGCTGACATAACACGCAATGACGTGTTGGGCAAAACCACACCCACTGTGAGCAGATTATCATGCGCAGACATCTGTGATGAGGAAACCAGGTGTTTGGGTGAGTCTCAAGCCGGAGATTTGTGCATCCTCATCATTTTAAAGCTGAATACATCTCTTTAACATTATGTGCACAACAGAAGCAATATGCTTACTAGTTGGAATAAAGGCAGAGGTGATAAGAAAATGTGTTTGTCTGAGACAAAGATGCAGTACTGAGACCCAGGTGACACGCACACACAAGCACGCACGCATGCACACGCCTCTACAGCAGGTGTTCTCCATTAAGAGAAAACACTTGCAAGTAAATACTACCGCCTAGACCAGTGGGAGTGGGACAAAGCTGCCGAACTACTCCAGTGCAAAGTGTTGCTAACGTCGCCGCAAGTTGAGCGTGTATTACAATATAGCATCAGTACAAGACAAATTCCTCTATCATTTGGGCCTGCATTTCTTCTGCTCACCATCACCAGCTTCTGTGGAAATTTGTTGAGTTGTACATCAGTACAAGCCAAATCAACAGTGGAGTGTTTGTGTTAAGTCAGATGGACAGGAAGTTGTAGATAATAAGCACAAAAAGGAGGAGTACTGTGATATTGAAAATTAGTTTTATGTTTGAGACTTGGACATTTCATTTCATCACAGTGATGTCTGCTATGACAGTTCAACTTTAGTTTGGCTACAATTGTCTAATTGTAGGAATGGGCAAGCGCCGATACGAGCTATTGGTATTGAGCCGATACCTGGCCTTATTTCAAAGTATCAAATTCACGAGGGCATCATGAAGTAGAAATTGCAATAATAGAAAAAAGTCATTAATTTCAAGCAATTTTAAGGAAAAATGCTACATTGGGACATATACCGTAAAATCCAGTGAATAAGACATTATTTTTTCTCATGTAAAATAAATGATACAATATACAGTATATATATATATATATATATATATATATATATATATATAAATTAAGTAGGCCTACCAGTGGTGAGGCCAACTTTGCAAATGCAGTTATACTTTAATATTGGTGCTTTGGTCGCTTTTATGTTGAAGTTATTCACGGCAGCGTTTCGTGGCGTGACCGCTGACTTGGCTCGTTTTTTGAGTCACTGTGGTTGCGGTGTCTTGCAAACTTTTGCCACCCACCGTCAACAACACAACGTTTTCCTGAAATCAAGTTCCCAAAAAACCTATTTAATTATGCTAACATTGTACTATACAGCGGCTGTTGCCAGCATTAGCATCTCCAGTGTTGCAGCTAGTTGTTAGCTAGCCTTTAATGAAGCAAGAGAGCGATTTTCGAGAGATTACTTTTAATAGACAAACTCTGTTTACTCAAGTTAACAGACAAACTCTGCCCGACACAGTTGCCGTTCCTACTGATCACTTTTTAATAAACCAGGCTTACTCAAATGTGCTGTTAAGCCGGCAAAATCGCTACAGACGTCAACCAAAATCTATGGGGAGAGATTGATCTAAAATCTCAGGAAAAATATCTGGAAAATTAGGCAATATTAGCGGTAAATAACAAGCTTGTTTCACTTTTATTAGAAAATAAACAACAAGCCTTTTTGATATCCCTGAATGATCAATCAATTGTCAAAAAAAAATCAATATATAACTGAAAAAGCTATAACCAATTCAAATAAAATTTATGAAATTTTCTGATACACACTACGAATAAATAAATACATAACTAAGTAAATGAATAAATAAATGTTGGGCAGTATAATAAAGGATGCCAGCAAATCAGGGGACCGTCTTATTAATGTGTACAGAGAAAAAAACAACCATTTAATGGTGATTTTTGGGGTGCGTATTATATATCGGATTTTACGGTAGGTCTTTCCTGTCATTGATTTTTGTGGGAAATTATTAGCAGTGTTTGCACTTGCTAACGGTATCAGTGACTACTCAATAGTTGAATACTCGTACTGGTATTGGTCTGAAAAAAAAGTGGTATCACAATGTGCACAAACAAAAATAGATAAACTTGCCATGAATGAACATGTTCAGGCATCTGAGAGTGTTTATGCGTTTCGTAATGTTCCTTTCCTCCAAATCCTCCCACATCTCCTTATGTCACCCAGCTGTTTACTGTTTCAAGTCGACATAAAAGACAAAACTTGTACCCATGTTTTCTAGTCAAAAGTGAACTATCCGCCATCTTTTGCACGTGATCAATAAATAAAGAATATCATCGGGTCCTACCATGAGTGAGTGTCTGTTGCCTGGCAGCAGTCCAGACCCGTAGCCGCTTCCCAGAGAGCCCATAGAGCCGTTGTGTGCGTGTGCAGCCCCAATTAGGCCGTGCATGTCACTGTGCCCGCTGGTCATGGCTGTTGATGGGCCGACAGCGTGGCTTCGCAGCACATGGATGGCATCGTCCAAACGCTCCAAACGGTCCTCGATGCGACTTTGCTGCAGGTTAACAACATAAGATGGGGTTAGAAACCTTAAACATATACAGCTTTGTTTACCGAGGAACACTTTTCAAGTTATTAAGCTATTGTTAGCTTTGAGACCTTTTCCTATTCTCAGAATTGTGATGGGTGAAAAAAGTTTCACTGTTGGAAGGCAAAGCTGCGAAAATACAGTCAAGTGTGAAGTCAAACTCTTAAGAAACACCTCATATATACTTTAGACACTGTGGAGGTGTGGGTGTGCGTACCAGCGAGTGCAGTGGAGCCTCATAGTTTGGCGACGATGCTCCCTGTCCGCCATTCCTGGACCAGACAGCTGAACTGGCGGCTGGGAGAGGGAGAACCAGACATTATCAGGAGGGGAGGCCATCACAGCATCAAAATAAGGATTCACACAGAGATCATTGCAGTTAAATTCACAGTTTCATAATGCAGATGAGATGTAATAGATACAGTATATACTAGGTAAAAATCATTATCTGCATGACACTAAGACAGAAGGATAATTATACAAAGAAGGCCAGGAGGACCGTTCGTGGTTGTCAGTAAAATGTTGATAATATGTTTTGTTTGTTTGTATAGAACAAAGCGCTATGGGCATCATGTATTTCACGACTTGGCAGTGATCAGTTGGGGTTAAATTAATAGCTTGTATTATAAAAACATGAAGAGAAAAACATCAAATTTTATGTAAGACCTTTTCTCGCCACAATAAAATAAAATAAATTAAATACCATTGAAGAAGAAGAAGAAGAAGAAAAAGAAGAACAGTACAAAGAAAAAGCTAGCAAAGTTAGCATGTCATCTGAATTCAGTGATTTTAGTTGCTCAACTGACTAAGACTATTGACATGTTCATATTTCTCAATGAGAATCATTGGTAGCTAATCAATATGCTCTACAACATTTGAACATTGAAGATGTTTAACACACAAGCTCAGACGCCACTGGCTTACTCTCATTACTGTATTTTCTTTTCAGACGGCAGCACATTTTTACGACAATTGTTGACAGTGTTGCAAGAATATAGTTTATTCTTCTCATTCGGTGTCCAGCTCATTAGCCATTAGACTTTTTATTTGTATTATTATTATTTTTTTTTTTTAGGTATGGCCATTTAGACACCTACTGTCGTGTTGATGTTAACTATAGACACTACAATGTATAACAATTGACTGGTGAGCATTAATTTTGCTTTGATAATAAACTAACGCTATTTTTTTAAACATGTCCATCCAAGGGTGACCAGACGATCACATTTAAACGGGTCAGTCCAATTTTGAGCTTTGCGTCCCAGCCCCATTGTTTTGTCCCACAATTATGTAGGTCCCATCCTGGCATCACATTTTATTTTATTTAAATTTTTTTTTTTTGGTCAAGTTAAACAAGGCAATTGTTTGTGCAATGTGAATGTCAATCACACAATTGTCACAGTGCTGATATGATAAACCAATTAAAAAGGAATTTAACTGTTAAATCGTTAGCAGGCGTGTTTTCATCATACTGGAACTAGAACTACTTCCTGTTTCCGTGTCTAAAAATCATTAGGTGAGCTTTTCTGGTAGTAGGCTATATTTCCAATGTTACAATTTAGCTTCCAATAGCTGCCGGGACCAAGAAAAAAAAACGGATAATGGTGAGTGCCTTGATCATTTACATTTGTTGAACTGTCAAACAAGATAGCATTTAGCATTAGCTTAAGTAAAAACACGATCAGACTGATGAGGGATTAAATTTGTCATACATAGTTCCTAGTGAGAATTTATTGTAGATTAGATTTTCAGGAAAATTATTATTATTAATATTAATAATAATAATTATTAATATAATAATAATAATAATAATAATAATACAATGTATTTGTAATGCAATTTACATTTCCAATGAAGTGCTAAATTGTAGTGTTTTTAATTTTGAAAATCTGATGTAGATTATGGATGACTTGTAGAAAGAAGAAAGGTTTGGTGTTGACAGACAAAACATCTTTATACGCAAGAGGTCTCTAATTATTTCCACTTGTAATGTTGAAACATAAAAGACCCAGTGACAATAAGGACAAAAACAGACCAACTCATCTTATCACATGCAAATAATATCTGATGTGTTTCTTTGAAAACAGTCGAAGTGTCTGTCTGATTAGCATGGGCCCTCAGCAAGAAAAACATGCTTTGGGGATCTAGTTTGTGTATTTTCCCTCTGAAAAGGTTATATCCAAATCGACAGGTCTCATTAGCTGGTAGATTGAGATGAGAGACACTTGTTGAATTTACATTAACAAGAGGTTTTAAGGGGAGAAGCTTCAACAGCATCAAGGGTTGACAGTATTATTCTTTGGTTCGAGAAGCGCACAAATTAATTCGAAGGAGGGAACCAAATTAAATTGTGGAAGAACATTTGAATTGATAAGGACAATTTCAAGTCTTTAGTTTTTTAAAAGAGAGGAGTACCAGGACCCTAATGAGGTCAAGCGCTGTAGAAAATTGATGGATGGATATATGTACTGTATCAGACAGCCTAAAAATAATTTTTAGGTTTTAACGGTCAAAAAAAAAAAAAGATTTTGAGTGTACGAAACAATCATAAGGAGTCTCAATTTATCATCTGTAGGAATTGTCTTTGAAACTGCAGCAGTTTGACAAAAAAAAGCAACTATTTAATATATGCTAGCCTGCTGTCAAAGTGCCTTTGAGCAAGGCCTTTTGCTAGTGAGTGGTTTGTAGCCTCTGCACTAATTTTGTCATCTCTATTTTCTTCTACAGTATTTTACTTGCTGTTTTCCTTTTGTCAATATTTGAGCAATGGCTCTGATTGATTTCACATCTTCTCTCAGCTTCATATTGATTGTTTTAAGATGTAGCTATCTGTTTTCCATGTTGATTACACATCTAACTAGTAAACACATAGTTAAATCATCTCTATTTGGAAAACATAAATCAAAAACTGCAATTCAACAAATGTAACGTGAAGGCCCAAAATTCTTTCCAATTATTACTCCCTCCCACCTCCCCTCCCTCAAACAAATGTAAACAAAAACTGGATATTATTCTTTCTTAGGTTATCTAATTGTAGAAGATGAAGCACTATGCCTTTCCGAAATTGTAATATTACTAATAGGGGCACTTGTCAGTAGTTTGTACCTCAACTACTTACTGCGGCAGTTTCAAAGCTATCTAAAATGTATCATTTTTCGGCAAGGGTTGAAAATCCCAGCAAATGTGTTTTGAATTTAATGTTGCAACCATTGACACACAATAAATCAGTATTGAGAACAAACTGATGTGATGTAGGTATGACACTAAAAATAAGATACCACATATAACAGCAGAGGTATCCAAGCATGTTTGCTGTTGTAACACTGCGTGACAGACAGGTGTATCAAGAAATGAAGTTTACTCAAGAGCCCTCAAAATGAAAACTTTTCTCAAGTCTTTCACAGCACATGTATCACTTCCTCGTATGTCTTAACTCTCAGTCTTGGCTTTTTATCGCTGGATTCATCTCATTAGCCCGTGTATCCCTTCTTGTTTGTTCTCCCTTTGCCTTTATTCAGATTAAATGCTAATTTCTACATGCTAATGAATATACAATCACCTGGGTACATTCATGTGCAAATACAAATATCTATAATTGTTTTCAGTCCAACACTGTCAAACATCCTTGCAGCATTATTAGCCTTGGATATCAATTTGCATGTAGTTTGCGCTAATGGGTTTCAATTCTAATTTGTAAAAAGTAGAGCGACTTTGACATGATCATAAACACCAATTATGGTTATGCAAGCAGGAGCCCAACCAGCTATAATACCGAAGAGGGGGGAGTGAGGGAGGAATAGAGATGGGGAGGGGTGGGCTCAAGCTCACAGAGCCTGTAGGTTTGTGAACAATTTGTCCAAGTGGTGCTCGTAATTAGAGCTATCTGTCACAAGGCTTGGAGGAGGAATACAAAACCATGTATGTCACTGCCACAATTAGAGACAAATTCAACACAACTATTATTAGGAGTCATTTTTCACTTTAAGGAGCGGGAGGAAGAGAGGGGGAGAAAAGACACAAACAGGTAAGCATTGTGATCGTTTTATTTGATGCCAATCTTGATTGGATCTGATAGAACATGATTCGGGCTTTTAAACAACTACAAGTCTATCATAATATTTAAAAAATAAAAATAAAAATATGTATATATATATATATATATATATATATATATATATATATATATATATATATATATATATATATATATATATATATTAGGGGTGTTTAAAAAAATCTATTCGGCAATATATCGCGATATTACAGCGCGCAATTCTCGAATCGATTCGATATGTGGCCAAATTGATTTTTAAACATCATTTTTTTATGGAAAAATTCAACAAAACGTCTTACTTAGGGTTAGGATTCACACATTAGGCATGGAAGAATGTTGTATTAATGGAACATTAAGCCTTAATATTTGATTTCAGTGCTGTTCAAACATGAAACAGACTGCAACCTGTTTGTTAAATGCAGTGGCTCAGTTATAAGCCTGAATTTTCAGGAACATAAATACATTTTCATACAAATCTTACAGTGTACATGTTAAGTTTACTGATTAGTATTTTCTAAATTTGAGTAAAAATAAATAAATCACAATAATCAATTTATAGATTTGTATCTGGATTAATCGTTATCGAATCGAATCGTGACCTATGAATTGTGATACAAATTTAATCGCCAGGTACTAGGCAATTCACACCCCTAATATATCTATGTATCTATATCTATATATATCTATATATATATATATATATATATCTATATATATATATATATATATATATATATATATATATATATATATATATATATATATATATATATATATATATATATATATATATATATATATATACACATAGAGAGAGAGAGAGAGAGAGAGAGAGAGAGAGAGAGAGAGAGTGAATGCTGTTTCTCCCTCCTTTGGTTGCTTGTGTTGTGATGTCGTTGGTGTGTATTTGATGGATGTCGGACTTCATGTGTCTACCTGTGAGGGTGGGCGGGGAGCCCACTGGAGTCGAGGGATTGGACGAGTAGCTGTTGTTTGTGTGGTCTGGGGAGTAGATCTGAAGAAACAAAAATATACAAGAAAAGGGACTTAGGTGGCTTGTAAAACCTGGAAAGAATAATTAATTGTGATATGTTTTTAATAATATTATAATGTTATTGAGAGACTAAACAGGTCTGTCATAGGCGTGTGTGTTTTTGTGCTGTACTTACCGATGCAAGTGCTTTTCCTAAGGCGTCTCCTGTCTGAGAGCTAGTGGCTGCTGCACTCTGTGCTCGGTTAGCTGTGACACATTCACACACACACAAACACGCACACACGCGCACACATATGAACAGGGGAGGGAGAAGGATGTTGTCTTGCAAAAAGGGATGCTACTACATTCAAACTACAAATTCTTGCAACTTTCCTCACAATACATGAAAATAATACATTTGCAATTGACAGGACAGCAAAAGCAGAAACGTTGTTGTCATAAGAACTGAGTCTAATTTTGCACATAATCATGCACTGAATTTGGTCAAAACCTCATTTTCGAGTTTCCTTAAGACAAATGGATTGAAAAAAATGTGGATTGGTACAAAGGTGTGGTGTAAACAGTTTTAAATGTCGTTTGACCGTAATGCTAAGTCGTTTCAAATGTATGGGTAAAATATAGACTAAACGCTAAAAACATAACATTTTGTATGCGAAAGTAAATACCTTGTGTCGTTATGGGAAAAAATGCTATGTTTTTAGTATCTGGCCTAAATTCTACCAGTACGTTTGAACGATTTTATTAAAACATTCGAGCAACTTGATCAAAATGTTCGAATAACTTTACTTTGAACAACTTTACCAAGACGTTCAAATGGCTTTATCGAAACATTTGAACGACTCTGTAGCATGCCCAGTCAAAAGTGTTTACTCCACATCGGCAGTCCCAAGCTTCCGTAGATTGGTAATTAGTAATCAAATCCAATTATGCTACACATCCAACAAAAGTGCACTCTCCAAACTTGAATCAAACACTCTGTCCTAAAGCTGATAAAAAAACAACACTGTCGTATAACGTTCTTGACACAGTTTAGTGTAATAAACTGTAGATATCATCATTTTCACATACACTGAGTATAAATATGTTGATCTGTGTGTCACACATAACATACAATTAGAATAATCAACTCTTGCCATTTTTTATTTTATTCTCCAAAACTTGACTTGAACTGTTCACTGAAAAACACACCTATTCTTGCCAGCCACATATTTTTGTGTTCTAACCCCCAAAAAAAAGCCAAATATCCGGCATTTGGCAAGTGGCAAAGAAGCACCAGAAGAAGGTAATAATGCTCCGTGAGCAGTAAATCTCCTGGATATGCTCAAAGGAGGAAAAAGTTGCGCTGAAGTTTCACAAAATGTGAAAGAACAAAAAAGCCAAGGAACACAGAAGAGGTATAGAATTGTATAAAATGACCCCATATATACACGACATATACTGTACGAAAGGGTGTAAGAGCCAGAGGCGGTTCTAGGATCAGAGGTTTAGGGGTGCTATTAAGACGTTTGGAGGTGTTTGGGTGGTACAAAGAGCGGGGGGTTAGGAGTTGTGTTAGATCGCTTGTTGTAGTTTTGGGGTACTTCCCGCTCCAAAAGTCGCACGGGAAGTCGGTGAGTAAACCGGATGTAATAAAAGGTATGCAAAGGAGAAGGACTTAAAATATTAACATATCCCAACCGTAATTTATGAGGAATGGTACTTTTTTTTGATATACAACAGATCCTCAACATACGCATTAACAGTACAGTATGCGTGTTTCTGCAGTAAACAAGCTCCCCACTGTTTACAGTGAGAATGAACAAAAAATAGACCTTTGACTTGTTTTTGAAATGTTTGAAATGAAACGTACAACATATAAAATATATGTTTGTTTTTTGACTATATATTGCTTGTTACTGTTATAAAAAAAAACATACATAACATACACATCAAACAAGAAATGCGCTTGAATCTACTAAATAATATTAGTAATGCATGTACAGTCTGTGTATGGGTGAAGTGCAGACATATCATAAAACATATTAACAAAACAAATTGACTTAAGCACTAGTTTGCTTCTTTTTTTTTTTTACATCTTGTCTTTAATACAAATACTTCAAAATTGAGCTTTTGTTTGTTGAAAAACAATCTTACGTCCATGACTTACTCCACGAGGCTACTTTATTCTTTACACACGCACGCACGCATGCACGCACGTTAGGAACTTAGGAAGTAGCAACATGATTGAGGAGCAAAAAAGCAGACGAGTAATGAAAATAATGTGTTGGTGTTGAGTGGTAGAAGGTAAAAAAAAAAACTTTTTACATATCCTGGTGTAAGTAAGGAACATTTTCACTCGACTAGACAGACATACTCCGTGAATGGACTGAGGAGGAGGACACGCTCCATTCGTCTGCAGGACAGGAGGGGTCGAAGTGGATCAAACCATTTTCAATCTAATGGGGGGGTGTACTGTATTTTTGTTGCTTAAATGTGACTTTTAAACTCTATGCTTTATATATATTATAGCTATAAGGTTCTAGCTTGTGAAAAAGAACACACAGTAAAATATATCTATCTACACACATATATATATATATATATATACAGTATATTTCAAAATTTTGGGGGGTGCTTTTGTTGCTATTGTGCTGAAGCACCCCCCAAAATGGGCTAAATACGAGTTGGGTAAGAGACATTTTTTTTCTCCAAAAGTAATGTTTTAAAAGTGAGTTTGAAATATTATTAAAACATTTGGGATCATATCTAAACAATCAATAAAGGCAATCGTAAAATATTTTAGTGGGGTATATAGAACAGCTCTGAATTGATGAAAATCTAGGATGAAATCATGACACATCAGTTGTTACCTCACACATCGATACTGTCTCATCCGTGGAATCATTGTTTGTGGTTATTTATAAATGTGATCCACCCATTATTTTGGGCAAGGTTCGGTAAACATGGCCACTAGTTAAACCAGCACACCACATCTCTGCTGCTTGTGTACGTCATAGCATAGGACGAATGTACAAATTGTTTGTCTGCCATTTTTCCTGTAAAATCCCTACACTAGAAATTTCAAATCAACTTGACATTTGCCTGTGTGCATATTCCTTCTGAGTATCTTTAAAGTAAGTATTTAATGTATCTGATCATTGATAGAGTATTTGAGTCGAGATACATATTGCAACGGCACAGACCCGAGACCCAAACATCGATAATTGGCAAACTTTTGCTGTTTGTGGAGGGTCTCGGTCCCTAACCCTCGCAAATAGCGAGGATTTACTGTACAACCAAATCTGTTTCACACACTTGCAGTGTGCTGATGCCAAAGAGGAAGGATGTGACCTCAATGTACCAGATGAACTTCCACTCACAAACACACACACACACACAGGCAGACATGCTCACAACTCATATCTCCTGATAGCAGATCCCAGATGGAAAGTTTACGCTCATACACACAAGTTAGACATAGGCTCACACACAATCGCATAAAAAGAAAGAAAGAAAAAGAGCATTTGATGGCAAACGAATGCATTAAAGAGATTGGCAGGACTGGATTTCCTTCAGTGGTTACAAACTAAGAGAAGACATATTAGGAGAGTGAGACAGGAAGAACGAGCGAAAGGAAGCAGCATATGTTTTGGGGTTAAGCCTGTCTCACTCATGCCACACTACTGGCCTATTAAAGCATCCAAGAGATTACCACCATAAACCTCACACATGAACTCCGATCTGGACTTGATGCAAAATCTAGAACATATGCAGGGGGGGACATCTTTTTTTCATAAGTGAGAGATCATAGCCACAAAGGAGGAGATGAAAATGGCATTTTTCTGTCTGCCTACCTGATCTCTTCAAAGAGAAACGGGAAATCGAACTCTATTTCCTGCCTGTATATTTTATTTTATAATAAAATAACATAAATCCGTTTGACATGACATAATGGAATGATTTTGAAGTATCATAAATATTTTAACTCTCTGTGGCTTACTCTATGAAAAAACACTCCAAAAAAACCCCCAACAAGTTATCGTTCCCAACACAGGAATGATGTTCACTACAGTGACCATGTGCATTTAAATCCAGGTTTAAACACTGACTGTGTGTTTCTAGG